>NW_010229942.1:30662-97519 GCF_000690775.1 Eurypyga helias | reverse complement strand
ATTATTATATAATATATAACATACACTAGCAAGAGAAGTATATTGTGAGCTTATTTTTAAAATAATTTGTGTTCTAAGGTCTGCCAAGAGATTAAAAGTCAGGCAGAGAACAGATTATCCAGTCTGAATGCTTTAAATTCAAGACTATTCTAAGAGAAATCATCATACTGTACACTTGCTGGACATATATAAATTAAAATTAAAAATGGCATCAAAATATCAAGCTCAAACTTTGTTATGAAAATCTGCATTCTCTCAGCTTCACTCTTGAAGCAAGAGTATGCAATTCCTCTAGAAATACTTATCATTCTTTGCATGTGTGTGAAGAAAATGACATCTTTCTCTGCATTTGTTACCCCCTGAATTGCTTTATTTCCTTTATTTCTTGTGTGTTTTGTTCTACGAGGGAAAGAACCTGCTATTGTCACAATTGCGGGGAGAGCTAAGAGCCTGGATTTGATCAGTAGTAATTTTCACTTCAGCGTTACATATTGCGGTGTTCTTAAGCATTTTAGGACACATCATTACTGTTAGCATTACTATCTGAAAATGTAGGAAATACAACAAATGTTAAACAGAAGGTCTATGCACCATGTGACAGCCTTCCAGGCCTGTGTCACTTGCATCAGATCGCAAGTGGATCTCACAGTATCTGTTTGTATACAAAATTTAATTTTGCAAATACTGTTGAAGTATCCTCTACATAGCCCCAGACTCATTTTTCTAAGCTTGTTATGATAAAAGGGATTTGCAACTTGGCCCTGTTAGTGTAGGCATGACTGGAGAATTTCACCTCTGGACACTTACAATTTCTAATCCCTTTATACAGTTTCTGTGAAGAGGTTATGAATTAAAGACCAGGATATGACATTGAGGGTTCTGATTCATCAGCCAAGTTGGCTTGCCTTGGGGTGGTTGGAATAATTTCCTCTGCTCTTGATCTTACTCTTCTCTGAGCATTTCTCTTGCCTGCCCAGGGGGACAGCTGTGCTACCTGTGAAACAGTTCTTGAACTGCCAGTTAACAGACCAGTATATTAAAACAAATTGACACCAGTTTTTGTTTAGTTTACAGCTGTAGTCCCTGTGGCTGTAAAAGCCTGTGGCTGTAAAAGCAACTGAGCCATCCCTAAGTAACCAGTGGGTAAAGAGGAGGTAGAAATCAAAGCAGCTGTCCAAAGTCCTTACTTGTGAATCAAACCCTCAGTTATGCTAAGACCCCTCTGGCCATGTTCATATTATTAGTCCAGTTGGACTCCTTAGCACCTCTAGATCAGAATAAAGTGCAAATGACATCCGGGGTCAGGTTGCAGATTTACATTTTAATAGCCTAAATATAGGTATTTGTTCTCCTAGTAAACACTCAAGAAGAGCATTTATAGCAAATCAGTTGAAAAAATAAAATCTCTATATCTCAGTGCATGAGGCCAATGCAAATAAATAATGCCTTATGATAAGCTATTAAATATTCCCTGTTATACTACTCAATCTTCCTGAATACATTTCACAGAATAGAACACTGCATATTTCTTTGTAATCATGTCATTTCATCATGAAACACGATTAAGTTATTTGATGTGCCTGATTGTGCAGTAGCATATATCTATATAACACAACTTTCAAAAAAACACTAGCCAAAATATTTCTCAGATCTACATAATGAATAAGTAGATGCAAAATAATAGAAAAACAGCCTAGTCTTTTCTGTTTCAGATTAAGTAATTAGAAATAATAAGAATTATTTAGTGATACATTTATATTTCAAATAAAGTTACTTGTATACTTAATTACAGCACTTTTAGAAAATAATTGCTCATCCTGCTGCCATCAAAGAAGTTGCTTCAAGCCTGCACTTTGCCTGTCTTTGTAACCTGCAAGTCCATGTAGGACTACTTCTGATTACTGCTAAGGTTTACCTTGTCAGCCAGAGCACTGCAACCAGAAGTAGTTCTGAAGAGACTTCTGCTTAACTTCTTACTAAAATACAGAAAGATAGTGGTAAACAGAGATACAGTTCTGATCTTGATACTGTTAAATTCAGTATAAGTATTTTCTATTGAATCTCCTAGGAACAATACTAGACCAACAACTCAATATCTGTGATCTACCTTCAGTTGTTTTCTTTTGTGGTAAAACATCACACAGATAGAGCAATCATTCAGTCTGCCATTTCCAGTACACTGGACAGGAACATAGACCAAATGAGAGCTGTCCCTCTTCCTAAGCAGTGTTTGGTACAGCTTTTGAGAAAATAAAATTTTGCTGGACAGAAATGTACGAAGAAATACTCTGTCAGAGGTGGGAAAATTCCTCTGCAATATTAGGGTAAGGAGAAATCTGGTGAAATCACAATGGGAAAAGCCTTTAAGGATATATTTGCATTACTCACTGATGGTTGCTCTCCCTGGGTGTGGATCCAGTGGGGAGTAAGGGCCTCACTTCCGTTAGTGGTCCCAGGAAGGTGAAGCACATTAAACTACACAGCTCCCTTGACTGGCCACTTATCTGCATATAAGAGGAATAAGACCAAAACCAGTTAAGTATGCAGATGTGCACAAGTGTATGTGAAAGAAACCACAGAAAAATTGTAAAAGAAGATCCAGATAAACAGGAGTATGTGTCTGAAAATAGCTGTCTCTGTGTCACAATTTGGATTTGCATTTTCCTCCATTCTAGACTCAGGTTTATTTTGACCAAAGCGTACAGAGCTTTCTTCTTCCCATCCTTTACGCGTAGTCCATGGCGATGATATGACCTCTCTTTGAGGTTAAGGTGGGGCTTAGCAATTTCCTCAACCAGGGTTGGGTAAAGAGGGGGAATCAAGGGGAGATGTGATGTGAGGAGTGGGACATGGATGTCAGTAAACCCTAAACAGGCATCAAGAGGCAGAGGACAAGAGCCAGAGGAGAAAACTGGGCTCAAAGGAAGAGATTATATAATAGGATAAATATTAGGTAGAATCAAATCTAAATTTATGCTTTGCCCAACCAAGCCTCAGAAGAAGAGCCAGAACTAGTAGCACAGTATCAGACCAAATTATCCACTGTGTCCTTAATCATTCTGCAAACAGCAAGTACATTAGGACACAGTTTATAACAGTCTTGCACAGGCAGGAGAACTGTACTCTTGAATAATAAAAATTAGCATTCACAATATTTGTTTCTGTTAAAAGAAGTAGTATAATTAGTGCTGTGTAAAATGAAGATTAACTTTAATCACTGAAGGAGTATAATTTTTTTTTCCAACTTCTTTTGTTTTAAACTCTGCACTCAGGAAGATCTGTTAACAAGCTCAGCACAGAACCACTGAGAATCATTCATGAGGCATTGGAAGAATCCAGTGATTGGTTTTATGGCTTTATTTCTTTTTTGTCTGACATCGTATGGAGTGATGATGATGACAATGATGAAGGTATTTGTAACGTAAAGACTTCTGTAACTGCTCTAACTGCTGGTTTACATGCATTATGTTGTCTTACTCAGCTTTTAACCTCACAGACAAGAAGGTCAAACAAAATGAAAAGTGAATGTTGTTGCTAATACAGCATCTATTGGCTATTCCAATCAGTAAATTGTTCTCTTTGTTAGCTTTCATCTCATGTTTAATGTACCATTACAGAAAAACTGTCAGAATTAAATATTACCATTAGTAGATCTTGAAGTAAAGAGCATGAATTTATACAAGACTTGAAAGCCACAACGAAACTATGCATCAGGATATTGCTTCAGAGAATGGCAATAGCTATTTTATTTTAATCAACAAACCCCAGTAAATATACAAGACAGACTAAGAAACTGAAAAATTTTTTGTTTGATATATTGATGGCAGCAAAATATCTTGAAAAAATAATTTAGTAAAAAAAAAAAAGAAAAGAAAAGTAGCATTTTGGCTGAACTAAGGATATTTTGGATGACATATCACAAATAATTCAGTTTACTAAATATTATGGTTCTGCTATTACTGTAGCATTTCTCATTTGATATCATCTGATAAATGAAAGTAAATTGCTAACATTTCAAGTTTGAAAATAACTATCCTTCTGTTTTAAAAAAGTAGTTCCCTGGTATGAGCAAAGCAGTAGTGGATCATCATGTCACATTGTATTGGTCATTTTGACAAGTGATGAGTGTAGGAGTGACATCTTCATTTCACGGTAGTTTATTTTATATTCTATTTCACTGTACCAGAATATAATTAAAAAGCAACATGTACTGAAACTGACTTCTATCCATTTGTTCATAAACTTGATATATTATCAAATTTCTACCTTTTAAGTGTGTGCATGAGCATTTATATTAGCACCATATATGAATACTAATGGAAAGGCTGCTACAAGTGAGTCAGTGCACTGGGCACCCTACTATGAGACTACTTACAACCAGCATGAAGCAAATCTCTCATATCACTGAGAAACAGAAAAGGTGAATATGGAAAGCTTGCTATAATTTGAACAGTATTCATTTGTATAATTTCATAGCTCCCAAAGCACTTGCAAGCTTTTAAATACTCAAATAGGTAAGTGTTAATGCAAGTAGGAAAGGTCATAAAATACCTGACATACAAAAATTCAAGATCTGAATGCTCATTAAGTGTATGGAAACCTTGGTCCTACCAGCCTTTGGCTCAAGTGTAATTTCATACCAGGAGTGTGAAAAGGCACTAGGCAACTTATTGCACTGCATCATAAAAAGTAAGTGCATGTGAACTCCCTGCCTACTGTGCCCTGTGGTCAGGGCAGCTGAGGCTACACACTTGCCACAGTCATTCAGGCTAACTCCATTGAATTACACGTCCTACACAGAGGTGGAATAACACACTGCAGCAACGAAGTGCTCACAGTTCCACTGAAAAGGAGCATTTTTTGCTGTGGATTTCACTGGAAGCATTGCTAGATTTACAATCTTGCTAACCTGCACATGCATTTTCTCATGTGGAGCTAAAATGTAACTGCTGGGCCTTTCCTTAAAACATGGAAACATGCATAAAATCAAGTAAATTGTAAATTGTAGTCAGAAGTTAACATTTAGAATCACAAACACAGGTTTGGGTGTTTCCTTGGTTACTAGTGCACACTGAATTTATCTACGCTAGACCCAGGAAAATCTCTGTGGTAAGAGACATACATTATGAAAATCCAGAATCTCAGAATAGAGTGTTTGCTATTTAGCATATAAAGAATAGAATGATTTTTAAAAATAAAATAAGCCAACATGAGAATAATTTTTTTTAAGTTTTATCTCTTCTCTGATTTTTTTTCTTTTTTCTTGGTTTAGGTGAAGTGGAGCCTTCCTTGAAAAAAGGTTAGTCAGTTGTTTTACTACAGAGGACAGATATTTTGCAATCATTTTAAGAATTAACCTGTATATCTGTGATATAGATAAACTCATTAGTTACATGTCAGTCTAACCTTGTGAGTTGTGCTTTAACAAATTAATTAAATAAGAAACTCGAGTAATAATACTTGCTGCACTGTTTGCTGCTCTGTGAAAATTCTTGACTTTCATTATTATCCAGAAAATCTGAAAATGTTCATAAAAACTGATTTGAACTACAGAAATATTATCTGTACCCTTGCTCTGCATGTGGGGCTCCTATTAATGCCAATAAGTTAAAAGTGTATGTCTAGATAGAAATAATATTTAGAAATAATAATATAGAAAGAATATTTTGTGAGAAATAACAGTGAAGTGTTGTAAAAGCATTTTACCTTGTGCCAACGCAGACTCTAAAATAAGGACACCTTCTGAATCTTCAGAAAAAAAAATTACTGAGTTATCATTGAATTTATAAAGCAAAAAAGTGAAGCAAGTAGGATTGATAATATAGATCTTTTCAGACATTAAATATGTTATGCTGAAACATAAAACTTAAGTTCAGCTTCTATTAAATCAAAATGAAAATGTATTAGAAGACTTGAGATATTAGTGATAGGATGTAAAGCTTTTCAAAACTAAGTTGATTTTTTTTTTTCTCCAAATTGAGCACAGCTTGATAATAACAAGATGTGTAACTGGGCCTATGTGATCCGAATTTGATATCCATCAAATTCGCAGTAGGTAAATGCCTGTATTGAAGAATCTATCACCCCAGTTAGGGCTGAGATTACAATTCAGTTTTCTCTGAAGTTAATTGGAACTGCATCAGGCTTCTAGTTAATGACACATTTTGTCAGTCTCAATAGGGCATCCAAGCAATTAATAGGCTTGAATACCAGGACCATTCATCTTTCTATGGATGAAGAAAACTTACAGACAGTGTAGGAAAATATTCCATCTTGTTATTCCATCTGTAAGAATCACAAAAGGTTCAGCATTGCCCTGTCTCTTCTCCCAAAATGAGAAATGCATTGTTAATTTTACAGTAGGTGAAGAGTTGGAGGCTTTAGTGCATGGCTGGCAGATATGCTGGGTACATGGGTGGAGTTGTCTGCTCACCATGGGCCAGTGTAGCTGACCAGACAGGGAGTACTGTGGAGATACTGCACCTCTGGGAAGGCTTAATCCATAAAAACATTATGGACGATACCATGCACAGATTTGCAATACCTGTGTCTTTGGAAATCAGTGACATACTCCTGCCTTACGCTTTTGCATTGGGACACTTGGCTGTCAGTGGGAGTGGTGAAATGATTGTTCAGACCTGAAAGTCCTCCATCCAAGGAGCTGAGTGTCTAACTGACAGTTTGAAATGTTGAAATGTTACCTCAGTATTGAAAGCTAACAACCCTGACCTGGAGATAAATGCCTCAGAAAGCCTTCTGTCTTTCATGTAAAGGAAATGGACAATGAGCTGGTGATTCCTGTGGAGCTGGTATCTTACAGGACAAATCAGCCACACAGATATGAAAAGGCCCAAATTCAAACATGTGTCATTTTCCTGGGCAGTAAAACACATTTTGAGTGAGCTTTTCCACTTCCTGCCTGTGTGCTCAAGATCTTTCCCTCCATCTTTCAGAGGATGCCAAGTCCCATCCTTGTCTCCTTGCATAAAGCTGTTTCTTGATTAGGGCTAATGAAAAAAGTGGTCTAAGGCCCTTTCTGGGTTTAGCTATATGCTTTCACATAGCAACACCCTCAAATAACTTATCAAGTCCAGATGACCGGAGTTCTCCATTTCATCCTGGCAGCTAGGATCTGGTCTTGATTACACTTGATGTTGTCACCTCTTTTTCTGGGCTACAGTAATACAACATATGTGGCCTGAAGCCACCAGTCCCTTAGAACAGCCAGTGCAGGGTATTGCACACATCTGCTCAGCGACAGGCATCTGTGAGCTCCTCAGAGCTGTTACTGTCTCTCTTTGTAGACTTAAACATGTGTAAACATCAAGGAGCTGAATTGCCAGGGTCTAAGCCTATACAGAAGTTTTCTGAGAGCTCTGTGATAAAATCTATTGAACTGCTTTTCTGCTTAGGCATCGTGAAATTCACTGTTCACTGTGCTCATGAGCGTAGAAGGCAAAGCCCCTGGAGGCGAGACAAGGGCTCAAACATGCCCGTGCAGGTAGCACTGTCACCAACATCACACCTGTTTCCCCGAGCACAAGGTGCAGACCTTTTTGAGCAGCTTTTCCTAGCTTGTGTGTGCTGTCATGCCCATGGTCCATAAATAAGAATTCCAGAACGAAAGCTTTCAAGACCAGACATTGCATCTGCGATTATTTTCTATGTGACTGCTCTTAGGGCTGGACCCAAAGGAGGACCAGCTATACAAATTAATTTAGGAGACTTTTTGGTATCAAAATGTTAGTAGTTAGATCCAAAAAATTTTCTCTGTTTTAATATAAAAAATGATTTCTGCATCAAAGTCCCATCAACTCAGTGCAGCATAGGTATCTATAGCTTTGTGAATGATCTTTAGGTGGCTCTTATGCTTGTGGCATTTGAACATCCTAAACAAAAACATGATCCAGTGAGTTGTGCAGTACACTACTGCTGTCTGCTGAAGACTAACAGTTCGATTTTTGCACATATGTACAAGGAAACCTCTCTCAAATTTCACTCTGGAAATGTACATTATGGTTGCTGTGTCTGATTTTTAAGTATTTGTATTGAATCTAATCCACAGTTATTGTGGTACTCATGAATAGACTGAGTTTTTTTGAAAAATCTCCATAAATATTTTTGGTGTATGGACAAGCCTTCACTCTTTTGCTGTGTTGACTAGCAGATTTTATGAATGCTAAAATGTTAGCACAAAAGTTACTTTATAATGGAATAGAGTAATGGAAAAAATATATATATATTTCTGGTACCACAGTACAATTACATATTGGAAAAAATTAAAGGGGATTGGTAAGGACACTGCATAGTGTTGAAGGAATTAAAAAAAAAGTAACGATAATTGCAAACCCAATGAAAGCAAAGATCACATTCCCAGAGATGTAAATTGAAAGCAAAGATAATAAAAGTGCAAGTAATGACAATGGCCTTGTACATGTAACAGGACTAATATCAGTTTCAGAATCCTTTAGAATGGATGAAATGCCTCTCAAGTGACTTTTTTGTTGCAATTATTTTTGCCAGTCTAAGTCTTATTACTAATATTAAATATTACTCTATATAACTCTTTAATAATTGGAAAAGAATGAACGTTTACTATTGTCCAGAAAAAAAAAAAAAAGAAAGATTCCTCAGTGGAAGTAGTGAAAGATTATTCTGTAGAGGACTTTGCAATCTTAAACAATGCATATTCTCAACATGCTAAAACTATAGAGCATTTTCACAAAAGATACTGAGAAACAGTTTCTCACAGGCTTATTATGTTTTTGGATTCATTTCTTTCTAGAACAATAGTCATGATTGATAATCTTGTTAATTTTTGCAGGATTAGTTTAACCCTTAGAGAAAAATTGAATTATTTGACAGCTGTATATTTTCTCATATTTTAGTCCTTTTTTACTAGAAATTATTGTTAAAGAAAAAGACACATGCCTATGTATTATTTTTTGGTGGACATTACTGGCATCAGTTGTGAGCTTGGAAAAGAGCTGAGAAACCTGGTGCACAAATTGGAAATAATGATCTGCAAAATGTAAAATAGTGCAGACACTTCAGCATTCTCATCTATGGCTGAAAAGGTCATTATTAAACTATTAACGGAACTTCATTCCAGTTTACATATGGGTAACCAAAAATTTAAAATCTGAACATGGATTCCTCATTTAGCTAGACAGGGTACACCTGACATGCTGTGCACACGTAGTGGTGGGTTTAGCATGTTAAACAAGCATCTTCTGCTTCAAAAGAGCTGATGCATTCTGTCTGGGAAACATGAATCTGGCATTTGGTCTTAGGAGTAAGCTGTTGGAAACCTTTGAAAAAGATTCTAAGGTCAGAATTATTGGGTTTTTCCTTTGAAGCTTAGGAAATTCTTTCTGTAAGATAACCTTCCTTGATTTTATTTTGTGTCTCAGATTAAATGCTCTCTGTCTTTGTCTTTATCTTGCACTCTTTCACACACACGCGCGTGTAAGTCACTATGTAAGTACTTTTCATTTCAATGAATACAATGAACTTACAAAGCAGAGTAAGAAATTAAGCACTGTCATGACACTGTTTACAATTCCTGTATTACCACATATGTTCATATTGGCATAAGATTATTCTACACTAACAATCAAAAGAAACTTGATTTCCTTGAGCTAGAAATGGATCTCTAAATTTATGTGAGTTATCCCGTGTATGAGACAGAAAGATGCATACAACTGTTACATGAAAAGATCCTATTCTACTTCCTTGGATATAAACTTCTTTTTATTTAGAAAAATGCAGTTAAAAACCAGATTAAAAAAAGAAGCCACAAACAAGAGGAATTTCTGTTAAAGTTTCCAAGACATTCTGTTGATTACCAAGCAACTTTTCAGCAAAGCACCTTATCCTTCTGTCTTCCATTCAAATGAGGATATTTTTGCCTGAGTATTAGGCTGGTTATTAATACACTGAAGACATAGATGTCAGGCCAGTCTTAAAAGATATTGCAGCTTCTGAGGGTACTGTTCGTTACGCTGACTTACCTTCAGTAGCTCTGTCCAAGGTACAGTTACCTCAGACCTGACTCCAGACACTTACTTACTCCCATTGACCCAGTCTCCTCCCCAAGGTTAAGACAATCAGAATTTATTTAGTACAAATTATTGGTTTGCTCAGATCTGAGTATTAATCTGCTCTAACAACAACAAACAAAATGCTCCCAAAAGGAAATGTTCCCAGTCAAGATAATTTTCTACATATCCTTTTAAGAGTGATCAAGCAAACACCTATGACAGCATTGCCTGGGAAACAGGAGAGGAAGGAACAACCTGTTTAGAGAACACTGGTAAAGGATTTGCTGATTTGGATATGAAAATGGTTTTGATATTATGGCTTGTATAAACCTAAAAAGAACTGTTTTGAGTGTTCAGGAAGGGTAGGGAAAAACACACTGACAAATATTTAAGGCTTTTGTCCTGAAATTTATAAATTCTGTCAGATTGCTTCTATCTATTAAGTACATAAGAAAGGTTATTGGACCAAAAGTCAGCTCACACAATAGATGAGACAGGGTCCTTATTTCTGCCCAACAGCGATCAGTACAAATGCCTCAGGAATGATATATGAACTGTGAAAAATATAATGATGATTTCCCCAAACAGTTCTCCATACTCCAGTTATTTGCCTCAGTCAAGGACTAACCAGAGCCATGATGTCACTGAACTCAAAAGGGACACAATTCTTGTGTGACTGTAGTCTACCTGCTGCTGTGAACCCAAGGCTACAGACAGTATGTACATTATCATTAGGGAGAAAAACAACCATGGCAGTAAGTGGATGGAATCAATTAGGTTTCATAACAAGATTTTGAAGAAGATACTTTTCTTTCTCAAATTCCCACATGGTTTGTTAAATAGCAATTAGTTCCACCCATCTTTTTAACTCATTACCATCAAGCAACAACATTTTCCCACACTAGAAACATATTGGGCAGGATTCAGGTGAAAAACAAAGCTGACCAATGCCATTTTAGATACCACAGGGTATCTCAGATGTAGCATGGGACTGGCAGAAATTACACAGGACCTATGGGAGAAGTCCATGCTTATAGGGTAACTGACAACTAGCAGAGTAGCTTGGGATGTTTAAAATGTCACCAGGTATGTATTAAGATTCTTACTTTTTAAATTCTTTACAAAAAGGGTTTTCTAACTTTTACAATATCTATAAGTTATATATAAATAATCACTTTTTATAACTATAGTTTATATCAGAAGAATATCTGGAAAAAATCCCATTGCTAGCTAACATAGCAACTAGCAATTTCTGGGCAGTGTACTGACATTAGTACATCACCTTGTTTCATTTAGAAGTGCTTTTGTTATACAGTAATAAATATGGAAAAAATAAAGAAAATAAGTGGGCTTTCTGGAGGTAATATTCATGGTCAGAAAACAGTTTTCAACCAAAAAAATTGGAAACGCACTACACAAAAATTATTCAAAATACCATAGATGCAACCTGTAAATTGAGTTGCTGGTGAGGTTGTTATATGTGTGTCTTAGAAATTAATTATGCAGTTCCATTCATCCCTAAACTGTATATCTATTTGTACTGGTAAATCCTTCTGAATTCAGTTTCTTTTATGTTGCCATATGGTAATGTTCACTTTTCTGTGTATGAGTTGCTATTATAGATCTCTCTAAAAGGCTTTCGCTGCCTCCCTAGGCTACACTTTACTACAAAGCATTTTGCGTATCTTTGTGTAAAGCACACTCTGTGTTAAAAGATGAAAATCATTGATTGATTCAATTCTCAGATGTTAAACTGCTTTTCCAGACATGTGGTTTCTTGCATTTTGCATTTTTGTGGCATCCCTTTATTTTATTAATGTTCTTTTAACAATCTCATCTTGTTTTACTTACTCTGATCAATACAGTAATAGCATACCCACTATAAAGTAGCATTTTATATGCAAAGAAAATATTTTCCATATTATCCAGATGAAACAAAACTATATACCACTAGGGAACAAGGATGTGCAATTATAGTTCTTTTGCCTATTGAAGAATAGCAAATGGGTTTCAACTTCTGTTGAAACATTTTAATCCAAAATTGTCCGCTATGTTTTAAAAGATAGAGAGAGAACTTTGAGCCACAAGGCTAGTAGGAATCCTGGGCAGAAGTGTAGCAGCACAGTGGTTTGCAGCTGTTTAAACTATCCTCTTAAATCAAGGAGAATGTTAAGCCAAGCTATCCATGTTATCTTCATGGAAATATTCATTTGTGCCCTAGCAATGGAGCATTGGGGAAGTTCTCACTCTAAGAGAAGAGAGGAGTGTTAGAGAGGATATATAGCAAGTGGATCCCCATGCTCATGACCCACAAAAGTTGTATCTCTCTTCTGAATGCCAGACCCCTAAAAAAAGTCAGTTGGATCTAGAATTGATTGAATTTATAGGAATATATATTTGCAGACTAATATATTAAGGTAGGATCTGCAGAGTTGATATTTATTAAAAATAAGCAGAGGAACTCCGGTTAGTCTTGTGACTCCTTTTTTTAATTTTTTTCTCCTTTCACAGAAAAAACCCATTGAATAGATTCATATGGCAAAAGATTTCTCTGATGTTAATCAAGATTAGAGATTTTATGTATTACTGTGTATATAATTTTGCTCTACTTAGAGGTCTACAGATCTGTCTGCATTTTTTCTGTATAAAATCACATTCAATTAAATGCAGACTTTGATTAAATTGGTTATGAAAAACGCAATTTAATACTGGTCCAATAAAGTCTTTGCAGGCTGGAAACCATAAAGAGAAATATGTCAAGAAAATTTTACTTTCCACAGAAGGAAAAGCCTGGTTTTGATCACATGGCTTTATCTCTGATTCATTTGAGTTAGAGGTTTTTGTGGTTAGTTTTTGTTTTGTTTTAATCAAAGTGTAATTAGCATCCCTTTTACATTTCAGAACTAAAGGTACATAACTGCATCCTAGGAATGAAAAAAAAAAAATTCTTAACATTATTTATATAATTGGAATAAAAATTACCTTTATGCTAAAAAAATGAAGATCTTTTAATATGTTCCACTTTTAATTCTTTCAAAACCCAGTAATTAAAATTCCTCCACATGAAATAGTCTGCATATGGTCTTCCTGAAGGATGCCAGTGCTGCTTACAGGATAATTGGTAAAGGATAATTGTAAGTATCCTCCTCCCCTTAAAAAACTTTATATTAAGTTATTACTTTTCTGCTGTAAATGGAAACCTTAACAGAGGGAAAAGAAAACCCAAACCAAAAATCTGTTAGGATTTAGAAATAAAATAAAATTAAATAAAATAAAATAATAAATGGTTTTGCATTGTGTCAAGTTCCATTTGCCTTGGTAAGCAGAGGATTTCAAGCTGGAATTAGCCACAACCATTTCCTCTTTCCTTTTTTTTCTTTTTGTTTTGGATGTAGGGCATAATACAACTTTTTGATTTATCTTAAAGAAAAAGAAAATTATGAGAGCTATGTAACAGCTCCCATGTTTACAGCTAATACTCCAGCCTTGGGAACCTCTATCAAATTTTCCTTCTCATCTTTCCTTTTCAGAAAAATGAAATATTTTCCTGTTTTCTAAAAGACAATTTTTTATTGAGTTTGTAAATTAATTTTTTAAGCAACCCTGGTGGATACACAAAAATGTCCAAATGTATAAAAACAAAGGAGAAAGGTCAACAACACATATCATTGCTTTTGTGATAAAACTGTTTTAATAAGTACATAGTATTATAATGATACACTTCTACTCACCATTAATTGTTAAAGGTATTTTATTCTATAGCAAAAGGAAGGCTATTTCCGACATAGCAATATGGAAAAATATGTACATATTTAATTGTCTTTAATGAGAAAAGGAGTGGAACACATTGAATTTAGAAAGTCAGAAATTATCAAAGAATGATCTATAATAAAATCTTTACATGAGCTGGGTTGTTTTGCTGTTATGAAAATAACACATGCACTGTTCTGAAAATGCCTTCCTCACAATGCATCTCCTTTGCTGTATGGTCTTGTGAAGTAAGATAAAACACTACCCTGGAATCAAAGAACTCCTCAGCATGATGAAGATGTCAGCAGGTCATCTATAGTGAATTTCTATTATACACCAGTAAAACTTCAGTGGTGTGTAAACAATTGAGTAACAGTTGAAATGGAATTTAATCTATTTATTTCTGTCCAGTTCTGGCTTTAGAAAGAAGGCTTAACACATATCTGGAAGGCCACGTTAAATCCCTGTATTCTTGGGGGAACATAAAGCCTACTTGTTTGCTGCATGCTATTCAAGATAAGTAAATTGCCCAGAAATATTTGAGTGTCATGTTCTCCGTATCTCTGATAGCTGTTTAGTGATGCCAAACAAAGTATCAAGAGGAGGGAATAAAGGCAACTGAGGTGAAGTAGCTGAGCTTTTCTGAATAGGTTTAGGACCCATCAACGTCACTTCACAGCAGTGTTTACAGTTTAGAACAACATGTTGTTTTGGGTAAATATACACCAGAGCAGAGGGTTTGCATCAAGAAGAATGAGAAATGTCTTCCGTGACCTCTGTCAAAAATAGTCTTATACAGCAAATGAAAGAGATGCTGTATAATTCTGCAAAATATGAAAGGAAAAATGAAAAAAAAAAAAAGAAACCTTCATTCTCACTCTAAGTTGAAGTTGTGATTTCTGAAGTGATGGATAAACAGTTTTAAAACCACATATAAGGGGTACTGTGGACTGGTATGTCGCGCAGCAGATGAGTACACAAATCATTCAGCATTTTCATCGATAAGAGGCAATTCATAGAATCATAGAATCCTATAATCTTTTAGGTTAGAAAAGACCTTTGAGATCATCAAGTCCAATCACTAAACTACCACTGCCAAGTTCACCACTAAACCAGGTCCCTGAGCACCACATCTACTTGTCTCTTAAATACCTCCAGGGATGGTGACTCCACCACCTCTCTGGACAGCCTGTTCCAATGTCTGACAATGTATTTCAGTGAAGAAATTTTTCGTATTACCCAATCTAAACCTTCCCTGGTGCAATTTGAGGCCATTTCCACTTGTCCTATCATTTGTTACTTGTGAGACTACACCCACGTCTCTGCAACTTCCTTTCAGCTGGTTGTAGTGAGTGATAAGGTCTCCCATCAACCTCCCTTTCTGCAGGCTAAACAACCCCAGTTCCCTCAGCTGCTCCTCATAGGACTTGTTCTTATCTCCTGTTGCATTTTCAAGGAAGTTCTTACACTAACACTACACTAACACATGCCTTCAGGAACAACCTGAAGTTGCTATAAATCCTCAGAACAAGGCAAGATCTAAAGAAACACTGGGGATAAGCCTGTGCCACTAGCAAGCTAGTAGGGAAGTCACCTAAATTAGTCATATGTCACTCAGACTTTTCAACACTGAATGTTGGTACTTAAAGCCTTCTGTTATACTGTTTTTTTGTTCCTGGATATAGGAATTATACACCAATTTAATTCCCCAATTAAATATTTCCTGTTCTTTTTTTTCTCCCCCATGGTTTTATCCTGTTGCAAAATTTGGGTTTTTTTGTCTAGAGTACAGCATCATGATATATTATTACTTAGTTGAAAGTTGCTGTAATGCACAACTTCCTTTATTCTCCTCCTAGCCCCACAAGGATAACTGTCACACTCACCAGCTGGTACTACCTAGATTAAAAATAGACATCCATTGCACAGTTGCAAAATTCTCCCGAGGATACCAACAGCAAGAGAGTTGGCTACAGTTTTTCATACAGACAGCATCTAGAAATACATTAGAAATTACAACCCTCTCATCTTCTAATTCTCTTAACACTACTCACTCTTGCCTTGCCCTCAGTATCTATTTCTACCAACTCTTCAGGATAATCAGCTGCCTGCTACCAATTAGTCTTCATAAACTAGCAAGGATATAGCCCCATTAAATTGCTGGCAATAGCTGTAAAGGTTTTAACTGCTCAAAAGCAAATTATTAACCTCTGGTTCACCAGGAATTTGTATAGGACTCATTTTCTGTTTCACACTTAGATGTTTGTAAGAGAAAGAATGTCAAAACTCTGAGGGTGTCTATCACTGTGTTACCAGTAAGAGATTGTGAAAAAGACAACCAACTGGTAAAATTCACCTAGAAAGAGCAATGTATTCTCATTTCAAGTAAAGTTCTATCTGTTCAATTATATCTTTAAAACAATAGATACATTAAACCTACCTCTCATCCTTAACGCAATATTCAAGTGGAAACAGGATGGTTTTAATCATGTGGGGATAATATTGAATGTCAGAGATCAGAGTTAAGTTTCCAAATTTTTTGCTGGCTTTCTGGGTTGAGTAAAGCTTTCTTGTGTTTCAGATGAGGACCATAATCCCTTTTTTTCTCATTTTGCCTGTCATATCATCAACATTCTTTACTTGGTTTGTTGTTTTTTTTAAGGTATATTTCATTCATAAGGCAGAAACTTAGCAGAGGTTTAGGACCTGTTTTAGCAATGTCAGATTGCTACTCACCACTTCATCTCCTAATGAAGCAAGATGCAGGGCTGTGCTTTCCCCCTAAGATAAGAAATGCTGCCCTCTTAAAGTTTGAACTCCCGCCATACAGAGATGGGGTATTTTATAGTGTTATAACTCCCTGCTGTAGGTCAAGCAATTCATGTGGGCTGAGGCCCATAGGTGCTACTATAATACAAGACAATTAAAATAGCTAAGAATAATGCTATATATTTTACTATGTTAAAAAGGAGATAATGAAAAATCAAAATCAGAAACACAAGAGCAGACGAAGAAGGGAACTCTGTTTCAGGAGGCAGGAGAATCTCCTCGTGCCCTACCATTAGAGGCTGTGCTCTTCATTTGCACTCTTATGAACCTGCCCAGTGCTGCACCACCTGCTCACACAGGTTCAGGGACTGTAATTTTCTTCTCTCTCTCTCACACTGATCTTCCTGAACCTGGGGCTTTGTAGTGCACAGCCAGTGCCTGGCTGTCCTTAGACACTGAGAACTGGTGTTGAGGAAAATTAGCTGTGTGAGGTGTGGAGGAAGCTAGTGTCCAAACTGGATGGTTAGCAGGAATTTTCAGTAAAGCTGCCTGTGATAATGATCCTCAGCTGATTGTGAGGGCCTGCTTTGGGTTAACAGTACAGAGATATATCAGCCTGCTAACAATATAGCTGAATGTATCTTCTTTCAGCATCTTGAAATGATCAGTGAGGAGGATGCCGGATTCTCTTCTTGGAGTTATTTAAAATAATCATCCTGCATGTTCTGTACATCTGCACAAGACCCAAGGTCTAGAGAAGCCAGTATCAAGTAGTATCCATATTTAAGGAAATAAAGTACTTACTCATTCAAACCCCATGAAACACAAGGGGAAATATAATTTTTCATGTCTGCTTGATAACTGAAGAAAACAATGAAATACAGCTTTTTAAATACATACTCCCTCACAATAATTTAATAAACCATGCCGTCAGTCTCATAAAAGAATTGGGATGGTTGCCGTGGTGACACACATTATCCTTGTTGCTGCTTGATTCTGTCATTTTTCTAAACAAAAATTCATAATATTTAGGATTTATTAACAGTGTGTCACACAGATAGAGATAAATTACATGCTTTAAACTGCCCATGTAAGTCTTCTATGATATTATACCTGCTTTGTCAACTCAGCAATAAGATATGATGTGATTACTAGAAAATTAGAGCTATTTGTTATAAAAGATGAAGCAGAGAGTATCAAAACTCTCAGAACAGGAAAAAAAACCCCCTCCAATAACCTAATGTGTTTCCTTATTTTAAGTATCTTTGCATTATCAGAGTCACTATTTTCTGTCTTGTAAATTGATCAAGATCACTATATATTGTGACTAGGTTTATTTGTGCTGGGAAAATTTAGTCTGTAATGTATCAGAATTGATGTGTTCCAGGCTGCAGCTTTTTATGATGGTTCAAACTATAATGGGGAGCCTGTGAAGTGATCTTAATGATGTCACACTTTGCAATGTATAAAAATATATATGCATACTTCTGTATTATGAAGATGTATTTCAGTTCAAGGAATTTGTGTAGGGTTTTTTGTGATGTGTGTTATCCTAATTGTGGCAGCAAGTTTGATGAGATTCTCAGAGCAGCTGTCGAGAAAGTATCTTTTTCTGTATTTTACCAAAGTCTTTGTGTCAAGCAAGCTTCACTGCTGGTACAATGTGGGGCTGATTTAGATGGCCAGCTCTACAGTCATTGCTCCATACATAATTTGCAGTCAAACTAGCAATAAGAAATTCCCTAAAACCACCATAATTTAAAAAGCTTTTTTATGAAATAACAAAGGTTTATACTTTTCTTTTTTTAAGAAAAAAGCCTATTTTCTGTAGTGACATAATAGATAATGGGAAACCAGTGGAGCTGAGGCATCTTTGCTGAGGCAAGGAATATCTGTCTGTGTAGATGGCTCTGCCCAAAGAATGTGATTTATCATTTAGTGGACCATATTCAACTCTGTGTGTAGGATGATTTCTTGGGTTGGATGAGATATGTCTCCACTGTATGTTGCAATGCAGAGGAAGTGACTCAGCTTTCTTTAAATGCACTGTCAGGGTTTGGAGACAGTCTGAAGCAGCGGCATGGTAAACCGTGCAAATGCGCTCAGAATCAAGGACCAATCCTTGGATTTGTAGTTCATTTATTGTTCTATGAATCCCAAATGTTGTGATTAGGAAGAAATCATGTCATATTGATTTACTGTATTTCAGTTGAGGGTAGATTATTTTTCTTTCTGCAAATATATGAGGATTTTTTTCTATCAACTGAGAGAATCCAGCTGCTGTGTTTTCAATCTTTTCCCACCTGTTTTGCTTATAAAAGGATGCATAAACTAGTTTAGGTAGCATAAGTGGTAGGAATGGTGCAAGACGACAGTCCAGTCATCTTCAAGGACCAAATCTAACCCTGAAATTCAAGGAGGCATCTCCCATAGAATCTAGTGAGATTTGCATGTGCTTTTGTCGAAGATGAATTTGATCCGGTATTTTATGACAGTTTCCTTATACAAAAAATACAGCACAATTCTATAACCTGGCACCCTGTATAGTCTTAATGACTTATTGCACACCTATAATAAAATGCCTTTAAATTTCCTCCACTGTATGCAGTGCTATGCAAGCTTGATATAATTCTGGTTTTCTTTTTCTCAAATTCAACATTTCAAATATTCAAAATTGTCCTGGTTTTGGCATAATAAGAGCAGCAGGAAAAAATCAGTTACAGAGGTATGTAGCAGTAATTTAATATCAGTGTCACTGGTGAGGAATTTTATTTGAAAGAGATGGCACGACAAAGGTAGGTACTTTACCACATCCTCTTCTAACAAGGCAGTTCTCAGTGCTTTGGTATACAGCATGATTAAAATGAGTCATTCTCCGAGACAACGATCCCTAACCTGGGAACTTTTATCTCTGTAATTTGTAAGCAGCATTGAGTCTACCTTTTATTGTGTGTTGGAGCTACCAATTCAGCATGTGACCTTTAAAAAATTTAGAAAATGTAATAAAAAGAACATAATTTCTTTCCAGAGATAATTTGAAAAACATAAAATACTAATCCTACTCAACAACCCAAGATACACACAGAAAAATATTTAGTAAAAGCTTGTTTTTTCTGATTCATAACCAACACATGTTCCTATATAGCTGTTACAGATCAGCAAAATTTCTTCTTGACTTTAAAAGTAGCTGTATTGCTCAATCAATAATGGAATAATTATCAATGTCACTTAATGTTATGATTTTTTCTATGTATATAATCTATGCATATATATAAAATTGAATTTTATTGTACATAATTCTGAATATGCAGATGACAAAGCCATGGCTCTGTTACAATATTTGAAGCACCCTAGTTATCTTCTATTATGAGAATGCTTCTGGTACATTCCTGTGTGAAAATTATTTTAATATTTCTAACTCTACATTCCATTGTATTTAGAAATTCATAAACAGAAACCGGAGAGACATGAAAAAAGAACACCACTAAAGGGTAATTTTTTTCTTTTTTTGTCTGTTTACCTACATACATGTGTGTAATATACAGTATATCTGTTGACTATATATGTTAAAACTATTTTATTATAGAAGCATTCAAAGATCATTTGGCACAGACTGGAAATGATCAAAATTCATGTCTACCTTAGCATTAACAGTGTCATTTTATGTTTGTGTGGCTATATTGTAAATGCACAGTTATAATAAGATTCTCCTGCCCAAACTTATCCAGAAATCTTTTTTGTAGCAAAGGTGCAAGGAAGTAGAGTGCTGATGAACTTCCTCTGGTGCAAAAGACGTGAAGTGTGTTGGGCAAGGAAGAAACTGAATTCATAGGCCAGTGGGTGCCATCCAAGTTAGGAAGTTGTAGTTAACAGTGAGCCAGGTGTGTATCAGAGATAAGAAAAGCCTCCATTTTAAGAACCTACTCTTTTTTCAGGCTGTTTAATCTCCTCTAACTGGCACTTTGCAAAGTCCAAAGAGGAACTGGTTTGGACTGGTTTTCAGAGGTCATGTAAACTAAGAAGTTTCCTGGGATATGTGCAGATTTTTTCCCTAAGAAAGCCTGCTCTGTAAAGGTTAGGCCACATAAAATTTGATGAGCATTTCTCTGATGCACCAGTGTTGGTGCTTAGAAATGGCAGGAGAAAGCAAGGAGGAAGCTTATTAAAAATAATGTGTATGTACATACACACTCCCTCACAATTTCTGTATATATTCTTTATATGTTTTTTATACTGTTTTACACTTCTAGTGCTAGCTTTCCAGTTCTGTGATAATCAGGGTCATCTGGAGTCCCTAGAAATGCTTCCCAACCACTTAATAAATCATGATGTATGAAAATGAATTTTTTAGCGTATCAGTGGGCTAGCCAGGCAATAATGAACTCAGACCCATTAGCTAGGGATCCCAGTTAAGGTCTTTTCAAGCAGTGTTCTAAAACACAAATGCACTTGCAGCCTTGACCAAAATAGCCTTTTGTGTACCATTTCGTCTATACAGAAGTGCATTGCTGTACATAAAAGAGCATTAAAGTTGAGGAAATTATTACTAAGAGGTTATAAGATGCCAGAAAAAATGCATTCAGGTGTCATTAGTTAAGTCCCTTTATGCATATGTCTAACTTAGTCCTTAATTATACAATCACTTACTGAAACAAAGGATTTTTTTTTCTCATTTTTATTTTCATATTTCTCCCAAAAACGCATCTTGTACATAGGAGGAACAATTACAAGAAATCATTCTGTCTGGCCCCAAGCTAGAGCATGATAAAGGCATGAATCTTCAGGGAGTTTTACTGTTACCTTCTAAAGTACCTCCAGACAGCATGTGCCCATACAATCTTTAATTGTTTTTAAATAGGAAAAATCTAGAGGTGAAGTGAATGTTTATAATAGAAGCAAATACCTCAAACAAATTTCAGTCCTCCACCCAAAAATATGGGGATACTAGAGTTTTAAAAATAAATTTTAGTATATTTTTGAACAGTCAAACCCACTGAATCCAAGCCCCAAGATTTACAAGGGAATTCCATCCATAAGCCTAATTTTTAAAAGATTGTACCAAAATATGAGGAGTAGATATAATGTATGGAAATCCCTGGTGGAAGTGGCTGAAATTATAAGAACATTCTTAGAGTACTGAGAGCCAGGCAAACTTGTGGCCTAAAATTTGCTTTTAAATAAATAATTTCATAAACTACTAGTAATAAAGTCCCTTTCAATTATTGTACTTAGTCAAGTTAATCCTGAAAATAAGGAATACTCTCAGAAATTTTTCAACAAAACAATTGCTCATACTTAAGAGCACTGAAATTAATTTATTTCATGTTTATGTGTACACATAAGCAGAAATTCACTACAAAATAGAGTCATTGCTATTTAGTATTTGATGTATTAGTACTTTCACAAGGGCCAATGCGACCCTGGACTGTACTTGCAGGAGCACAGCCAGTCAGTGGAGGGAAGAGATTAATTATCCACTTGTACCCAGCTCTCATGAGACTGCATCTAGATACTGTGTCCAGTTCTGGGCCTCCCAGTTCAGAAAAGCCATCCATAAACTGGGGTGAGTCTAGTGTGGGGCCACTGTAATGGTCAGGGCTGGAGTAGTTGTCTGGAGGGGAGAGGCTGAGGGGCGGGGCTGTCTGATCCTCAGGCATCTGCCTTATGAGTCTCATTTTGTGACGGATTTTTCAAGATTCTGAGCCGCTACTGAAGGCTGTTTAAGAAGCAGGTGTTATAACTGATATTATTATCAGTGAATAAGAGGGAACCATGCAATACTTCAGCAACAAGGAAGAACTATAATAAAATATATGAAGATAAAAGTATCTATATAATTTCTGTCTAACGGAGGGTCCAATGATAATCTAAATGGACTGCTCATTTCTGATTTTTATGGAAAACTGATATTAACAGTAAAATTAATTGGCCTGCATTTCTGGGAAATATCTCTTCTTACAAGTGGCATTGAGAAGGAATGAGAAAAGGTTGATCTCGTGTGGCTTTTATCAAATACACTTCACCAATATACTGCTGTTGGAGTGAGGGATGAAAGAAGACAATGTGATAATGAAATGATATCTCTGACAGCCATACCTTAAACCACAGTGATTTTAGGACAGATGATTTTGTGCCTGTGAATTAGCATTAGCCTGTGGTTTGTTGTTTGTTGGTTTGGTTTTGGTTTTGGTTTTGTGTTGTTGTTTTTTTTTCCCAGAAAGTATCTCTGAATTCAGCCTTATTTGAGAAACAGATTCAGACCCTTCAAAACCACTTCATTTACTAAGCGTAACACATATCTGACCCTCCTGTCCCAATATACTTGTTAATAGGACTGTAATGATAAAGCAAATATTAAACATCACATAATAAAGCTGTATGTATTTTAGCATATGGACAAATTATGAGATTATAAAGACAAATATAATGTGCCCCCATACTTTAATTTTCTGTAGCTGGAAGACTAGATTTTTAAACAGCTAAATAGATAAATACAGCTGGACTATACAAATCCACAGTATACTAGAAATCAATACAAGTTGACAAAATTAGCAAGTTGAATGGTGTATTTATGTTTGACACAGGGCCTGTCTACCCTGATTTCTGGAGGCTACAGATGTACCTGAGTTAACGTTAAACTAGGTAACATGGTACAGATCACAGCATAGCTGCAGTGGCTCAGGTACAGCTGTCAAGTGTTTATTTAGCTCTAAGTGCTTGCAGGCAGACTAGGGTGAAGTCAGTGCTGTGGGCAGTTTGACTTCCACCAGTAGCTGTCAAACCTAAATCTCAGTTCAGATGGATGTAACACTGTCTGACCGCTGCAATTAAATCTAATTTTAAATTGTACAAAGATAGGCATTTAGGTTCACTGCTGAAGTGCGTAACCACCCAGCCTAGGGTTAGGCACTGCAGTGAGCAGCGTGTCTCATGCTGGTTGGGGAAGGTCTAGGCAAACTCAGAGGCAAATCTCTTTCCCCTTCACAGGTAATTGAAGTGGTTCGTAATGTGTGCAGGGGCTCCACTAATTTTTGGGGTTTCCTTTTTTTTTTTTTTTTTGAGTGTTCCTTCTAGAAGAATTAAGTTACAGCCATCTAAGATTACTTCTGAATAAAAGCATCTACACAGAGATTTAGTGCTTTCTGACTAATGCACTCTAACTTCATTGTATTAGTTCATTTATCTTAACTTTCCCAAGTGTTGCTCTGTAGACAAGCACTTAGCTGGAGCAAGCAATCTCTGCTTCATGCTTTCTGCACTCATCACCTGGTTTTATACTGAGAGCAGACTTAAGACTTACTCAGCTGGAAACTATTTTTACTTCCCTTAGTATGGAATTAGTGCCTCCTTATTACCATCTCTTCATTTTGCACTTGCTTTTTTTGGGGTGGGGAATGTCTCTGTCTCAGACACTTTACTGAAGAGAAACTAAATCACATCCCCTGTCACTATGTCTTCCACTTGATGCAAATCATATATATTATTAGATGAATGAAATTTGGAAAAATCTCTCAGATGTATGCTATGCTTCTTGGTTTTAATTTTATGTGAAGTATATAGCAATATTCTTATATAATAGGTTTAGAATACATTGTTAAATTACCTTAGAAGTTTCCATTATAAGCTCCTATTGTAGATTATTTATAAATTTACCACACTCCAGTCACTGAGGATGAAATTTTTTATGCTCATCTTTCTGCCTCAGGCTGAATTTTCATTCAAAGTCATATAAAAATGTTTTAGCAATTTCCTAAATCTAGGTTAGTGAAAATTAGGTTGGGGTGTTATATTTTTTCCAGTGCTAATAACAGTTCATTCTGAGCTTATGCTTTTTTGACATTTGCAAGGAAGTCCAAGAAAATTTCATAAAGTTGGGGGAAAATTTTAGCTTACACAACTGTCATAAAACTAGTTCTAAACTAGTTCTAGTCATTCTTTTTTTTCTGGATGAACCCATAATCCTACCAAAAAAAAAGTGATCGAGTGAGCAGTTTTAGTTCCAACATTTTTCAGCTAAAGAGTGCTTGACTTAGCAGTCTTAAAAACAGTTTTATGTGCTTTGTCTTTGTTTTTTATATGCAAACGAAAATCTTATTAACTCTAATTTGTTTCACAGAAACGTGACAGTATGGCCAGCCTGGCTTATTTCTAAAATCTAATGCTTGTGCCTAAGCTCTGTGTGCTTGAAAAAGAGCGTATATTGAGCATTTTGTAAAGAAATATATCTCCCAGTGACTAAATATGCAAAAGATCTGTAAACAGTGAAGTATTTTCTATGACAGAGCTTTTAGGACTACAGATGAAGCTGAACATTAAAAAATTTCAGGGGGAAAAGACAGAGTTAATATGCCAATATAAAGTCATATTTAAGTTTCTCAGATCAAATGTTTCAGTGGACTTTGGTGGCCCCATTGCACTGTGATTGAAGAGTCAAAAATGGCCAGTCATCACAGCCCTGAAACATGAACCCTTTAATTTTTGGCAACACCTGCCCTCCCCGGACAAGGTTCTGCCCAAAAGTCATAGCTTTAACAGTGTCCCTAAGAGGTAATGGTAAACATTACAATCTGAGATTAGCAAACTCTGAGGCCATGGGGATAACAACACAGAGGACAGGGCTCTTGGACTAACCAGAGATCGCCTTCAACCTATCACTGGGAAAAGAAAAATAGATTATGCTTATGCCAGCCTGGTCTCTGCTTATCCACATTCCAGGCTCCCTGCCCAGATGCATTAAGTTACTTTTATTTCTCACAAGGAGCCAACTGATCCCTTCCCCATGTTTTTAGCTTGGAATCCACACAGATATTAATATTTCCTTGAATTTTAGTCCTTTATAACATTTTGATGGTGTGAAGAAACATTAAATTATTTTTTTCTGTCCACTTTAAATTCTGCTGATAATTCAGTTAGTGTTGTTCAAGGCTCGTTTGGGGTTGGTTGGTTTGGGGTTTTTTTGTTTTCCAGAGCATGAAATAGGGAAATGCTATGGAGAAACGGGAATAAATTTAAAAAAAAAAAAAAAAAAGGAAAAAACCCATCAGTCTCCCTTACACAAATAAGATGTTCTGTGGCTAAAAACAAGCTTTATCATTGCCAGTCTTTTCTGCAAAGATCAGCTATATTTTTTGGCATAGAGACTACCAGGGCTTTGGTCTGATGTGCAGAAGCTCATGTTTCACTGCCATTGAACATCACAGAGCTATTGTTTGCAGAACTCTGCTGTTGCCACATGCACAACTGAGAACACAGTGGCTTGAACTGTTTTGCACAGAGCTAGCACCTGCTAATACAAATGTAAGCTGTAAAAGCATGCCACATTTTCTGCAAAAGTGTTGAGTCTAAATTCTACATGGTCTATGGAGAGAGGAGTCTGCTTTTCCTTGGTATGCTACTAGATGTCCTAAAGCGATTGAATGAGTTACTGTCTGTAATTCATCCAATAATATATTGCTGGTAGTGCTGCATTCTTTACAGACTGTTTGTTTTTTTTTTAGTGTAGATTGTCTATCCACATTCCTGAAAAGCTTTGAAAAATCTCCCTTCAACCTCTTTCCTCTGTACTGCTAATCGTTGTCTGCAATAATTTACCTGTTATGTCTGGAAATGTATTTGGGTAATGCAAACACATTTAAAATGTAATGAAATTACTGAATGTTTGGAATAATTTTTCTTAACGACATGGACCTATATTTTAATGGTAACATATTTAACCAACAACAAATATGCTTGCATCTCTGTGAAATGACGTTTGCTGCAAAGGTGGTGAAAATATATGCAAAAACATTACTGTATTTGTGTATAAAGCTCACAGCTATCTTCTAATCAGAGTTGGGTTTCCTGTGGCTTACTTTCGGACAGAAACTTTAGTATTTTTTCCATGAAGTAGTAGAGGTTGACAAGGAATGTTTTTGTCTAAATTGTTAGAGTGTGGAATAAAATCATGTCCGAAAACATGGTCTGAAAGTTGGGTGGACAACAGAATTCTCAAGGATTCATGTTTGCCTGCTTATAGGAGGATGTGTAGTTGGTTGTGTTTCAAACAGCTGCTCTTTCTGAAGTTACACTCTGAGTAAAAGAGATGTTTTCTTGTTAATCCATCCTGTGGCTGAAGTAACAGCTAAAAATAAAGAAAAAAGAGCATGGAAAGCAATACGTTAGCCCTTTTTTGTTAAGAATAGAAAGCAATGCTGTCAAGGACTGAAAATAATTTCCTCTGTCAGAAATCTTAGAGTCAGGGTGCTTATGTAATGGGGCCAAAAGAGATCCCTCCCATAGATTAGATTAAGGTTGCTGAATAATCACTTATGTTTCAAAAATATGGTCTAACAGCTGCAGGCTTATTAATGTAAAATATTGCTCTTGGACCTGGAATTAAATATTAACATTAGGAATGTCTATACATCATCTAGTATCCGTGACTCAGAGCTAAAATCCATTACTTGTTTTATAAATATTTTTCCTTGATCACTTTGATGAAACAATGAGTGTACATAATACTTCCAGGTTACAGATTTATTGTTGGGATTTTTTTTATTACTTCTAGTAATTCACAGAGACAAACCTGAAAAACAAGAAAAAATTGAGAGGAAGGAACCTCTAAAGGGTATGTATTCAGTATTTTACGTTCTTTATCTTTTTATCAATCATTCAAAATACTATAATCTTATACCCTACCTGTAAATCCCAATTACATTTAAGGATGGAGAAGGCATTGAGAAAGCCAGCTGGAAGGAGAATGACATTTTTATAAGGACTTTGAATTAATCACTCGGCAGAATGGCTAAAATTATATTCAGATATTAATGAATAAGTTTTTAGTGTATTAACTTATGTAAAAATGCCCAGAGCAGAAATAGGTACGTTTCTTATTCTTCTTGAATAAATCCAAGCATAATATTTCTCTTTGGGAATACTTCTGAGCAAAATGTAATAAGTAAATTGTAACATACAGGGCATGGTCCCTGGAGGCATTCTGCTTCAGAGACCTGCCTTAGAAAAAAAAATTCCCCACACTCATTTCAGAAGTATTGAGGAGGGGGTGTTACAGATGATTTACTGATTTGTTGTTGGAGTATGCCAACAGATCTGCCAGTTGTAGGAGTCAGAATCAGGATACTGCTTCCTCTCTACCCACAACTCATGAGTTAGTGATGGGCTCCAAGAGCCACCATCTAGTTTGTTTTTCCCCACACTCATCATGTGAGGGATTTTTTTGTAAAAAAGGGATTTTGTTGGAACACACTCACTTGTCAAACACTTCTAAACCTTCTCAGAACATTTCCTTTACATAAAAATGTGATTAATGAAACCTCAGGCTGGAGGAAGAAACACATTCTGGAAGACCCAATAGGCCAATGGTCATAATAAATCACCCAAAAAAGGGAAGAACCAATATCCAGCCACAGCTAATTTATTTCATATCAGGAACATGAGTCTCACAACTCGGGAAAATGTGCACCTTTCTGAAATCTGTGCTTGATTAGGCCTTTCTAATGGTCTCCAATTGGAGATTTTCCATTTTATATAAATAATTCAAAATACATTGATTTAGTATGACTGACTCAAGAGGTTAATGGCATACACATAAGTTCAGGTTTCTGTTAGAATGAATATTTATTAATAGAAGATGTAATGGTGGTAACAAGAGAAAATTTTCCTGAGATTTGGAAAAATGACAGAGCAAAGACTACAATGTCCCATATAAAAACATGAATATGTCATTAAGATTTCTTCTGTTGTTTTCTGGAAAACTTAGGATCCTCTTCAATTTGATTTGATAGGATAAAAATATTTAATGTTTTTAAAAGTTTCTTAGAACAGGAAAAAATTATCCCAGCCAATCCCAGATAGAAAATGAAGAAGAATAAATATTATTATACTGACTTAACTTGTCATAACTTCTACTAATATTCTGTCTACCTGAACATACTACTAACTATATTTTATGTTAAAGTGATTGAATTATTTAGTTTTGTTATGGAACTATTGCTACAAGTGCTATTAAAACACTACTGTGTATAGAGATTGTCTGTATTCACAGCATTAAGAAACACTGCTTTCAGACTCTATATTTTAAAATTATGACATTGGATATGTGTCTTTCTAAGGCCCTTTTTCTTTTGAGTGGAACTAGGGGACTCCAAAATTCATTGCATCCCTGTATTTTAGCTGCTTATTTGTTACTCTAAATACATACCCTTTTCAAGATTTAGATAACAGAGTAAACAACATCCTATTTTAGTTTCTAATCAACTTCTGTGATGAAGTTTAGGAAAGTTATCTAATGACACAGAGAAGAATTAGAATTTTCTTAATGACTTACAAGTGACTCAGTCAACTATGTCAGGAGCTCATTTTCATGTATTTCATCACTATATTGCTTAAAAACATGTGAGAGCCTGCATATACCCTACCCTTCTTCTTTTGCATCGAGTTAGAGATGGAATTCATGGTGCTGTAAAAGAATTTCCTTATTTTCTTGTGTTTGACAAAGGAGTTTTACAGAACTGGGATAAAATCTTCACAGGAGTTAAAGCTAGCTTGCAGTTTCACAGATGATTTTTCCAAGTGTTTTAAAATCCACATACATACTTCCCATTGTCTGGAAAATTATTGTGTGAAATCCTAAAAAGGGTGAGTGGAAAATGTTATGTGAATGAGTGGATAGCATAATACAGTTCCACTGTCATAATGTTAGTTTTTACTTTGCACAGACTGCACAGCCAGTTAATTATGGCTCTAAGATCATCATTTGCCAGGGACTGATCTCACCTAGTGTCTATTACTAGCTATCCATATCCATTGCTGGTTATCGATTTCAAGCCAGCTGGCCAGTGACAGACATGTTATTTGTGCATGTGATGACCCTATGCTCCAGGATTGATTCCAGGGTTTCTACAAGCCTGACAGAGTCTGGGGTGGCCCAGGTGATGTCCTCTTCTCATACAGGCAGCAGCATTTACTGTGAGCTCTGCCTTAGTCCTTGACAGTTCTCTGAAAAACAATCTTCAGGAGCAAAAGAGACAATTGCAGCAATGATGTGGCTGTAGTAAACTGCTGAGGCTTGGATCGTAACTTGTTAGTAACGTTAGCCAGAATCGTCTGCTCCATGTAGTATGATGTGTGCTGTGCAGATATGCATGGCATAACTCAGGAATAACACAGTTTGCCGTTCTGTCTCCTAAGGCTTGTCTTGGAACAATTATTTGTGAATCTTAGAGTTTTCCACAGGTTATTTTTTATTTAATGTATATGAACACATTTATTCTTTCCTAGTGACACATAAAGACAAACTGGAAAGACAAGAAAAACCTGAAAAAAAGGAAATGCATGCAGGTAATAATTTCATGTCGGCACTTATTTTACATTTTGAGGTACCCCAGAACTAATTCTCTACTCAATTTCCATTTATATATTTTGTTGATTGGAAAAAATATTACGGAACTTCATGAGTAAAAATCGTGAGGTTGTATAAAGATCTAAAGGCACACAGACTGAGTAGCATTTTGTATTCTTTCTGCATGTTTGGGTTTTTGTTTGTTGGTTGGTTTTGTTTTGTTTTTTTTTTTCCTGAAGAAAGGAGATAATATATTTTATACTCTGGAGTAGCATAGTGTCCCAGTAATCTCTGAGTATTTCTGACACTTGCAATAAGTATGGTTGCCATGAGAATACAGTCACCTAGAAAAACACCTGACAACTGGGAAAGAGAAAATGTAACCAAAAGTAATGAGGCAGGCCATGGCGGCGGGGGGGGCAGGGGGCTAAACTAAGTAGGGTTGTTGAATATGCATTGAATAGGGTAGAACTAATTGTTTAAGCAGTTACCTGCAATAAATAGTTATCTAACACTGCTTGATCTTCCACAATTCACAATTCTTACTTTCTTTTGAAACACCAGCACAAGGCTGGGGAGTACGTAGCAATGCTCATGCATACATTTTGGTGTTCTTCATAAAAGCTCATATACCAGAGTCAAATAGGCAAGCTGAGTGTTTTCATACGCCTGGTCCCTATAGGGTACCTCAGGGGATATGACCACATACAAATATCAGTTCTTCACACCTGTGGACAAGCTGTTGTGTAAATATAAATCGCAAAATAATAACAAATCAGAGACGACATAGGAGAATATTCCAGACTACCCACTACTATCCAGCAATTTATTGAACACCTCAGGTGTATTCTGAAACATGAGCCAGAAATCTAGTCGCTATAGTGTGCTTTATATCAATTTGTAAAGTGGAAATTAAAAGCAAACAAAAAGCCCCAAAGAGCATTAGTTATAATGCCATTGCAATTAGATTTGTAATTAATTATAGTGTTTAATCATTCATAGCTGGAAAAACTGTTAGTTGTTATGTGGAGTTCAGAAAATCCTTCAGAAATTAACAAAAGTAATAAACAAGAAAGCTGAAAAATAACAATAAACCAAAATAAACCAATAAATGACAGTATAAGCAAAACAAATGAACCAAGAAACTAAATAAACATGACTCTTCCTGACTAACTTCTTTCATGGCATTACAGTTGTGTCAGAAAGGCCATTCCTCCTCTAGCCGGTGGCAGAGACCTCAGGGATGGCAGACAAGTTTTTCAAAGTTCAAATCATGTGTTTCGGCATCAGCGGCAGACAGCAGCAGCTGAATCAATCTTTCTGCTTATTTGCATGTATAGGCATGGTGCCTAGTTGTGTTTCTTGATCTTTTTTTGTCATTTTTCTTACTTAAAATACAACATTTCTCTTTTCTAATAACCATTCATAATGTTGTTATTTATTTCTAGCTATTCACAAAGAGAAACCTGAAAAGCCAGAAAAACATGAAAAGAAAGCATCTTCTAAAGGTAATGCAGATTAGTATTAGGTGTACAGTTTTAGATTTTTAGCACTTACATAATTTGGGAGAGTGTGGGGATGAGTATTTAATTGTAGTCTATGCTGGACATTTTGTGGGTGCTCTCAATTTTGCTTGAGCAGGTCTTGATCAGCCCCTGAGTGAACTCTTGCTCAGCATATATTTCTTGCTTAGATCTCTTGTTTTGATGCACAGAGGTAATTATAAATCATTCTTGTGGAGCTAAAGAAACAAGCCTATGACTATCATATTTGCATTCCTTGATGTCTTTTCCTTCACAATGGGATTCAGTAATTTGCCTGCTAAGAAGGCTTTCTCTTGTGTGTCAGTTTTCAGTCTGGTGCAGACCTAATGCAATAGTGTTAACTAACTCTAAGTCTAGGTCTTTCATCACATCCAAAAATAGATTTTCATTTTCTTGCCTTTATTTTTTTGCAATAACGTTTTCATTTCAGTACATGATTTGTACTGTCCTCCATGGCAGAAGTGGCTTTGGTTAAAATTTACATATCTACTAATTATCATATATATTCTGAAGCAATATCGTGTATGAGAGGTGATTCTCAGTATTCTTTTGACTGATAATTCCATCTTTTGGACAGGGAGATTTAAAAATTCAATCAGCTTGCTCTGTTATAACATCTTTTAAAGACCAACATATATTATTACTTGACATTTGAATGTTTTTGCTCTGAAGTTTTCTTTTTTTTTTTTTTTCTCCACATGCATTGCTTTTTGGAAGCCAGATATTTCTATAATGAAGTTATATTTCAGTCTTTATTCTTCTTACTTGTACACAGTAAACTCTTGAAGAAAAAAATAAAGCTTATGCAGTTTCTTAATATCAGTCTGTTATAGCATTTGCATTAACCTGATGATGATGGTACATGTGAATTACTTAGGTTTAATTTGAATCTGTTGAGACAATATAGATATAAAAACAAGTCTTTATTGGACTTGATATTACTCTAAGGAGAAATGTTAAACAAAAGGTAAGAGAGAAGAAAGAGAAAAAGTGGAATGAAGACTTAAAGCGTTAAAAAGAATGAAAGGTAGCCATTGTTTCTCTTTAAAAGGGATATTTGCTAATTTTTTTTTTGCTTTCAGTGTATAACCTCGAAGTGTGGGATTTTTTTTATAAAATGAAATTACACTGAACTAATCCAGAGAAAATAAATACCCACGGTGTCTGTGCAGATTTGAAAAGCAAATAACTTCCAAGAATCACTGAGATTTTCCTAATGAGCAGCCAGCCTGTTTACCCATTTATCTTCTGCTAGCTAACCAAATAATCGCTTAGGCCTTTAATGTGTTTAATAGCAGCCATGACTCCAGGCACTGTCTGGAAAATTTTATGAAGAATTTGGTCACTTTGTAGCTAGGGAGATTTGCTGCTGCGGTATGACACATAGCCATGCTACTCTCTTTGGATAGTTTCCATGGCATGGGAGCCCCTGTGGGTGGACTCAGTGCATTGGGGCACTCGTTGCCTTCAGTCCTTCCTAAAGGATATTTCTGCTGGCAGTATGTTGAGCTACCCACTGCCAGGCTCAACCCCCTTTTCTCTGGGTTCTGCTCTAAACTGGATTAGCTACCAGCAGTGCTGAGAGGTCGATTCAAACCCTTGCAGACCCTAGGAAATGAAGATGCTCAAGTCCAGGTCAACTTCAGGGTGCAGGCATACTGAAAAACATGACCCCCACAGTCAGGAGGTTTTCTCTATCATCAATAAAAGACTTAGGGTACTTCTTCAGCCCCTGTTAAAAGCTCCAGAATGCTTCAATGGTATGAATGTTATTTAAACACGTCATCTAAGAAACAGCTATCTTAAGAAAAGAAAAACATGTCTAAATATCAATCATGGATCATACAGGCAGCAATTCCAGGCTGGATTTGAGTTAGTGAAGATGTTGGTTTATGTAGCTATTACTTGAAAAAAATGTAATTAAAGGCTGTTTTGTTCTGGAAATGCATCTGGATGACAACCAAGAGAGGTAAGATAGAAGTCTCCACCTAAAATTTTGACAGCCTTTCTGGGACACAGCAGTGTGTGTGTTTACACAGTGTATCCTGTGCAGACATGAACTCATTCTAGCTGAGCTCTGAAGTGAGCACCAGGCTTGTGGCTGTGTTTGTGTGACAATGAGCCCAAACTAAGAAAAACCCCTCTCTGTAAGATGAATAGAGTCACACATCTTCCTGTTGGCTGGAAAACAGAAGATCAAGCCTGTCTCTGCTCAGAGACAGAGCAAAGCAAGTTGGTATTATCTGGAATATGCAGTATAAACATTCCCCACAAAGTTTCAGATCTGTGTGACTGCCTTATCTTCTGGCTAGATGAGTATCAACAGATATTTTGAAGCTTTTTACCCCAGTGTGTGAACCTGAGAAAAAGAAGCAAGAATTTTGAAGACTGAAAACAGGATATATGAAGGAATGTGAAACATCCAGGGATGTTACAGAATCACTAAGGTTGGAAAAGACCTATAAGATCACCTAGTCCTAGTGATCTACCCAACACTACCATACCCATTAGACCATGTCCTCAAGCACCATGTCTACATGTTCCTTGAACACCTCCAGGGATGGTGACTCCACCACTTTCCTGGGCAGCCTGTTTCAATGCCTGACCACACTTTCAGTAAAGAATTTTTTCCTAATATCTAATCTAATCCTCCCCTGACAAAACTTGAGGCCATTTCCTCTTGCCCTGTTACCAGTTACCTGGAAGAACAGACCAGCACTCACCTCTCTATGACTTCTCTCAGGTAGCTGTAGAGAGTGATGCTGTGTTTTAGCAATATTTTCTGATTCTTTGTCACTTCTTTTACTAATATACAATTTTATTCCTTTCTAGTAATTCAAAAAGAGAAACCTGAAAGACATGAAAAAGCTGAAAAGAAGCCTCCTCCCAAAGGTATTTATTTATTTATACTATTTTTTATGAGAATTTACATTAAAAGTCATAAACCTTTTTTATTGGAGTAGATAATATAATGTGTATGAAAAATCAGCTTCATGACACTATAATGAAATTAAAATGTCTTTAGAGAATCCAGTTCTGTGCTTGATTTCTTTTAAAATACGTTGAATTTTCAGGGATGAAAATTAAAGATATGAACTACCATTTCCTTGAAAATTAAATAGGCCTATCCATGTGACCTGACATATACATTTTCACTATAACTAATTAAGGAAATTCTTCCTTCAATAGCCAGCAATATATTTGGTCATGCCCTGTGTTTGTTTGGAAGTAGGAATTATCCCTTATAAAAATATCTATATTCTGTTTTAGAATAAGTAGAACTATTTGGTTTACATATTGATAAAATCAGTCTCAGCAGCTCAGCAGCTTAATAGAAATAGAAGTCCAGAGTCTTACAGGAGACGTGGATTTTGTAGCATTCAAGTTTTGCCTCAAGGATGGAGACCTTCAGGGCTATGAAGAAAACAGAGGTGTGAACTTCACACTAAACAGATAAGTTTAAACCATATTCAGTGGCATTTTAAACTATTGTTGGATTTTCTACAATAAGTGGAAACTAGTGAAGTGGAATAGAGACACACATATTGTCAGCATCCATGTCTCAGATGAGAAAAAGCTGCTAATACATATGAGCAGAAGGAATATTTCTGGTCTCACTAAACTCTGTGTAGCTTCAGCTACTGATATTTACAATCTGCTAATTCTCCTTGGAAACCGTCTCACACTGCTGGAAGGTGTATCACGAATTGTTCTATCTCACACTAGTCTTTCAGCCCTGGGAATTGGTGCAGAAGAAAACTCAAAAACTCAAGACTTCTTGGGCAGTGACTTAGAATCAGTGCATAAAATCAACACTTAGAAAGAGCCATGTTTTAAATCAACAACACTTACCGCTTACAGCAGAGTTTAGCTCTGATCTCTGAAATCTAAATTTACTCAGATTTAGCCTGGAAGTACTTTCCATATTTGTTTGCTTCATGACCAACATTTGTCTCCCTACCATCAAAGCTAACATATTTTCATTACAAATATTGAATATAATTTGCGATAGCCTGCTTCCCTCAGTATTAGCAAAATACTTGGCACAGGACTGAATATAAAACATGCTTGCATCTCATATTTCTGTCTAAGTGTGTGGTTTGAGGGGGATTATAGTTTTCATCAGATCTGAGCAAGGTGTTAATGATGAAGAAATACTCATTAATAATAGCACAAGATAAAATAAATAGTATTGAGTATCATTCTGGGGGGAAAAAATGACACTGAACGGTTTACCTTTATTACCTGCAGAGGAGAAGAAAGTAAAAAGCACTAAAGTGGAAGCAAAAGTGAAAAAGGAAGTGAAGGATGGAAAAACAGAAGCAAAGACGTCTGAGAAGGTCAAGCAGGCAGAGACTAAATCAACAGAAGTTGGGCTAATAAAGGCCAAACCGAAAGTTAAGGAGGAGAAAGCTCTTCAGACTATAACTAAATCGGAAAAGAAAGGTAAACAAAACCAGGAGGAAACAGATGAAGATCTTAAAAAGGTAGTAGGGAAGAAGCAGAGAGAGTGGAGTTAAAGCTGGCGAGGACCAAAGTCCACTCATTAAAAAAGCGCAGTACAAATTAATTCCACATGAATCAGACCTCTAGAAAGAGGCTATCAAGAATAAAATAATAACCACAATGTTCTAACTGTTTGTCATGGCTAAAGATTAATTTTAGTTTAAATCCTTCTTTTACAAGGACCAATTTCTCTTCAGATAGTCTGTAGCCTTCATGGATTTTCTCAGTAGCATCTTATGTAGTGTATTGCTAGTAAAGTTATTTTGGAAAATACAGGCTGTCAGATGACTTCTTGGGAAATATATTTTGTTTCTACATCAGTGTATGTCCTCTGTAACAGTAAGGAAAGGAGCAGCAGGAGAAAGGGAATGGAATAATTTGTATTACATCAGATTATATGAGGTATTGTCATGTTGTCAGGTATTGTATGACATAATGATATACCTGCCTGATGTAACTTGATGTGATCAGCTTCCAAGTTTCTCCTAAAAAGAAAAAAAATTCCATCACCCTGATGAACAGAAGAAATTAAGTGATAAAACCAAGAATTAACATGCATCAACACTAAATGAAGGTGTTACATACATGCTCCTCTTTGCCAGAGCCAGCCTGGGTTCTTTCACTCCCAAGTTGCAGCAACCGGTCCTGATTTCCCTGTGACTGTTCTATGGTGTTAGGCACAATTCTGTGTGAAAGAAGTAGGCAGAACCTGCCTCTCTGTATGAATTGCCATACTGCAGGCACAGGATTATTCTGACATTAATAGAGGTTGCATTGCATGGCGCACCGATCTGATCCTTTCAGCTGATAACCACAGATAAATCAGTTTGCCTGAGCATCAAAGCTGCCATCCCTGTCTGGATATCTGAATCTACCCAGGCAGCTTCTCTCACAATTTCTTAGCCATCAACTCTGGACCCCTTAGGAGTTGCCTAAATTATATGTTTCTAGAAATCTGAAGGCTTATGAGATATAGTCCCCTTTCTGACTTACCAGTAGTTTTTAGCATTTATTTTTATTCTAGTTAATTTTGGTTTTTACTTGAAATGCTGGACCCTTTGAGGCATAAAATCAAAGCAGCATCTTTCATGCTGATTACTGTGACCAGGGGTAAAGTTCAGCAAATTGTTGAGCTCCTCTTGGGAGGTGCAAATCTCTCTCACTATTTGTTTGCTCTGACACAGTTTCAGCGCACGGTGGGATCCACTACATGCTGTTCAGGATAAGGCTCTCAAAAAGCAATGGTGTGCAGACGAGGCACTTTACTCCCTGACAGCAAAATATTTTAAGTATGGATCAAAGATTACAGAGAGGGGGGGTGTGTGTTTGTCTGTTGGGTTGTTTTTTGTGGGGGGTTTTCCCACTTTAGCTGATAAATGTTAGCAAAATAATCCATCTCAACATCAAACATCAATAGATCACAGTGTAAATCTGCTTTAAAGTGTGATCCCAGTGACAGTGCACTGAACCCTGGCAGGTGAAAGTGGGAATGAGCAGCTGGAGTGGAGGAAGGAAGGAGCCTCTTCAACTGCCCTTGTCACTGGAGATAGGGCTACACATGTTCAGTGAAAAGTCGCCTTTTCTGCTTTCGTCCTTCCTTTTCTCACCATAAGCCATTGCTGCCTAGCTGGATACTCTCAGAAAATTCAGTTCTATATTTCAGTCACACTGTGATACAAAGTAAACATAATTTTGAAGGCAGTGTGGTTTTGCCAAGGTTTCCTGATCCTGCAATCCTTCCTTTCTCTTACTCAAGGGAGTATTCCTGCTAACTTTTCTGTAACAATGTGAAAAATATAACAGTAATCACAGAAGGGTTGTCATGATTTCCCTGCTGTTGCATCATTCCTTACTCAAATTAAAAGTGAAAAAGATAGGTCATGTCCCAAGGTAAATCACATGAGGTGCAATGACAGAAGTATCTATGGCTGTATTAACCAACAAAAGCCTAGTCCAAAACTTCAAAGTGATTTATTAGTACTCAGGTGAATATTTGTGCCACTATTACAGAGTTATAAGGTGAAAACTATAGTTTGAAATTCTCTTTTTAACAAGGGAGTTTAAATTAAAATGAATTTTTAGCCATGAAGAGACATTTGGAAAATAATAATAATTTAAAATTTCTTAGGATTCAATCTTTGCTGATTGCCAGAAATCCCATTAACTTCAATGGGATGTTACAGTGCACCTTATTTTTTCATATACAGTAGAAATGCTATTTTTGTTTTTCAGAGTTTAACATTATGCCTACAATTTTTTTACAAAACCCAGTTTCCAGGGGTTGAGTTACTACAGAAATCCCATGAGAAGATTAATACAAAATCTTTCTTTTCAAGTATAATCAAGATTAAAGCTTTATTTTAAAAAAAAGTTTATTCAAATTACATTTCCACCGAAAAGAAAGACAACGCCAAAGAAAAAAAAACCCCAACAAAACGAAACAACAAAAACCCACAACAAATATTAAAAAAAAAAAGGCAAACAAAATGTACCCCCTCACACCACCCGCCACCCCAAACACACACAGTTTTTTTAATCCTGGTCTATATTGCTATAGTTAAAAAATACATTATTTTAATATCAATAAAATTGAGGGAGTTGATAGAACTTCAGGCTATGTCTATATCATAAGCTAAATAGAAATACCACTGGCTTATGCTCTGTCCTGTACTTGTCCATACACTTTATGTCCCCTGACATAATTTTGTCGCATGCCAGCTAGCAGTGTTGCATACAGCACCCATGAACAGTCCATGGGCTCTTTCCAATGGGAAGCATGGATGAAGGTAGCTTGTTTTGACAAGAAGGGTAAGGAAAACCCAGCTTTGTGGCAAAAGCTGTTCCCTGCCATTCGCTTTCTCAGCTAAAGAATTGGCAGTGGTCCATTTTATTTATTACTGTGAATCCTCACTGAGACCACATTTGAAAGTGCCTTGAAGTCAGTGCAAATACTTTGCCAACTTCAGTGTCTTTAGAGGGGTCTACTAAGAGTACAGATTTGTATGTACTTGTTTTCTCACACATACGCTGCTGCTTTTTTTCAGAAAATTAGCATATAGACTTAGGGCAGATACTGCAGCCAAATTCTCTAGATTCCTTAAGACTGGAATCCAAAGTTAGAGCCAGACAGAATAATAAATTTTAATTCCTACATACAAAAGTAGAAACTATTATGAATTGTCATTAAAGGTTTTAAAAGCAGTTTTTATAGCCGCAGCCCTGAGTACATCCTGAAAGGTTTGACCCAGGTTCTACAATACTAACTAGTATTATCATTGCCATCTCAGTAGCAGGAAAGAGCTGCATGGGTTTCTAATTGGATATTTGCAGAACCTGTCAATTCCTTCCGAATTTCGACAACCCCATGGGAAATCAGGAGTTTAAAGCTAGAGTTCTCCACCTGAGGACTTCTATGACAGACAACCTAACAGAGCAGCAATCGCAGATGCCTCAACATCAACTGATACCAATGTTCCAGTGAACTGTGTAAAACAACAAGTAATACAATGAGTGTTATATTTTGGGGAAAAGAGTTTTGCATTTAAATATAACAGTTATGAAATTTTTAAAATTTTAAGTATTCCAAAGTCTGCATAATTTTGTTTTGAAGTTGGCAAAGAGAAAGTTAATGGCTTTCTAGTTGAGTAGGGGGGACATGCAATGGAGGTGGAGAGAGAGAGACAGATGTAACTTCCGTAGACATGGAAGTGTACTACAACAGTCTAGGGCAGATGGATGAATATGCTTAAATCAAGCACGGTTGGAAACTAACTTAGCTAAATGGAGTTGGTGTTTAGCCATCAACATTAAGTTTCAAAGCTGATGTTCCTTAGAGTCCAGTGGAGCAACGTGCATTTTTTCTGGACAGCTGGAGAATACAGCAATAATATCGCAAATGCTTTGCACTCAGTTACAATTCGTAACTGTTCTTCACAATTCTTAATGTTAGAAAATTTTATCAAGGTTTTCCACTCTGCTTACATATAGAAGAAATCATTGGGCAATTAACATTTCTGAAATCACAGTTTCATTTAGATTCAGAAGCCTTAATTTCTGAAAAGCATCATTTTTATATATATATTCAGATTTAATATATACATATATATATTTGTAAAGATTAGTGTTTGGAGTTACAGGAGTGTAAGTACTCAGATTTCTTTTTATATTCCCTTTCACTAAATGGACATATTGATTAAACTGTTAAAACAATATTAACAAAATATTGTAATATAAAATTTTATTGAATTTTTCTGTCACCTGGCTGCAACTCTTTGAAATTGATTATCAAGTATGTGAGAAAGTCTTTGGGACCTGTGGCCAGGCAGCAGTTTGGGGCACTGGTAGCTTCGAAGTTCTTGGCTGGGAAGCTTGAGGTAGATCTGGACAATAAATTGTCTCTTTCTGAACTTGTGAATTGTTTGAAGGCCAGGACAAAACCAAACGTATAATTTTGAAATGTGTCAAGCACTGCCAAGCTTTAAATTTGCTGTTAAATAGCAACAAAATTTAAAACTTATTTTCTTCATCACTCCTTTTTTTCCTTTTTGCTCTGTTAGATCAATATGCATTCTGTCGCTATGTGATTGACATGTTTGCGCAAGGGGATTTTTATCCAGGTACTTTCCTACATCATTGAACTCTGTTCTAATATTCCTCTCTTTTTCTGAGAGTTTCTGCTCCTTTATGTATTAAAAGTGTGTTTTGTATTGTTGAGAGGTCTCACAAGTGCAACAAAGAGTGTGCAAATAGTTTTAATAAAGCATAAGAGCTAATGGCTGTATTATTAAAGCTTTTAAATTTCTGTCTACAATGCATGAATTAAAATTAATGTTATGTATAAAGTAGAGTCAATGAAAGGCTATAGAAATCGCTAAAATTTTCCATGCTTTTTTTGGCTGAGATGCAAGACGAAAGAGCTTATTGTTAATAGCTTATTGGGTTTTTTTCCCCACAAATAGCAAGACTTAACCCCAGAATGCTTCAAAAATAGAACTATCATTAATGGTTTTAGTATATAAAATGTCTTAGCTGATCCATAACTTCTGGGCTTTATGTTCCCTCTTCCCACATCTCTATGCTCATCTGTTATAACACAGACAATTCTTAGCTGAAAGAAGCAGCTAGACCTACTGATGATGACGGAGCATCATCTCATAATATTAAATAAATCTACCCTGATCTTATTTAATGGACACTCTTCCTTCTGAAATCCAGTGTAAGAGGATATAATCCTAGGAATGATAACCAACAATATTTATGAAAAGAGTCAAGGACAGAATATTTAAGGACAAACTAAGCCTTACAAGTTTTTTTTTAGTCAGTTATTCATTCAAGAAACTCTACTTATACTTCTCTGAACTGGATGTGTTTTCCTATCTATACCTTGTAGGTTGTCTCTTGACATGCCCAGGTATGATACAGTCAGACCTGGGAAGCCCTGAAGTAGTTGAGAAACTCTCAAAACGAGGAGGAGGAGGACACAGATTTTTGTGGACCGAAAATGAACAAGCTTGAAATTTTGGACGGAGAGGGTTTGTGTGGCCTGTTCTCCAAGAATGAAACATAGAGATATGGTGTTCCATTAAAATAGAGCAAAGTGTTATATTGTCTCTAGGAATTTTAAAGACAGACAGTTAAAAACAGATGGACAGGCCTAGGTTCAGAGTGGGAGAAAGGTTAGCAAAACCTTCCAGAGACCTTCAGTTATGCTTTGTTTTTAAAAAATAAACTCTGTACCAGATGCTATTCACCCATTTTCTGGCTTTACACAGCTGTACCATTAATAAATCGCAAGTCAAAGACTTGGTGTGGAGCTCTTCAGGATCTCTCTTATAGTTCTCCTGACATTTGCAAGCAGCTTTGACACATGTCAGAGCTCTTTTTCCAGATGGCTCCCTGGGCTGTTTGACACTCACCTAAGGCAGAGCAGACAAGCTGTGGGAAGGGAATTTTGGAGAAGATTGCTTTTCAGTTTTGACCTTTCCAGCTATGAGGAAACTGGGAAGACCATGAAGAGGAGGAGGGAGATAGAGAGGGAAGTCTGTAGTGACTTAAATTTCAGAAGATAAAAGACGTGACGTGCTCTTGCCTCACGAAATTTGCTTTGTGTAATATCAGTGTGCTGTGAGAGATATGATAAGAAACCACAGATTAAACAGCTGAAAAATGTTCAATGGTCATTGGGTGGTCACATGACCTTACAGGTACAGAACTAGGGTGACAGTTTGAGGGCCCCAAAAGTGGAAATAAGCAGCTTCAATCATCTGATTTGTGGGTGAAAAGGAAGAGGACAGACCCTTAACTTAGGGTCTCCGAAAGTCCACCCATGGCTCCACTTGTAAAGCAACTGCTTTGAGTCCTGCTAAGCCATTTGTCGACATTTGACATTAAATGCTGTGAATGGTTGCTGGGATGGAGCTTGATACGTATTTGTCAGAGGTAAAATAAAGCATTGCTTTCGAAACAAGTTTTAACAAACCCACAAGCTGTGAAAGGCGATGCTGAAACATCCAGACCATGTCTTTGAGAAGCAAGTAAAGGCCAGGTATGCCCAGCTTTGTGCTCTTTGCAGAAATCATTGAGGAGAGTGTCACCAAACATCACTCTGTCTTTCTTACTGCCCCTCTTAGGAAACCTGCTCATTTCACACTGGATTCTGTGAAATGAAATATTATATTACTGTAATTCATTTTCTTCAACAGATAAATGCAGGGAAAACACCAGTGCACTAAGTTCTTTTAATAACCCTAATATCTAATTAGCTTTAAAATCTGCTATACTTTATATTTTTTTTTTAATTTATATATTTTTTAGTAAATTACATGAGCAAACACATCTGAGTGCAAATTAGCAAAGGAATTTAATTACAGTCACCCTTACACTGCGATACTTTCTAAACAGGAATAATTTCTCTCAACCCCAATATTACCATTTATAAAGGAGAAAAAATATTTTTTCTCATAGAAAATTCCTTCACATAGGTATTTGTCTTTATAGGTTTGTTTCCACCAAATATGAATTTCTGTCTTTTTGAGTTTAAAGATCAGTGTCCTACCCATTAGATTTCTTAGGCAAAATATATGGATTTATAATGTCAGTAATAACGATACCATTCAATATTTTTTTGATAGTATTTTTAGAATATTTGTATTATTGAAAAATTCATATTCATTACTGATAACATTAGATTATTTTAGTTTTATGTAAATTTTATGCAAGAATTTATAGCAAAGTAGACCATTTAACATGGCATTTTATAGTGATCAAAAAATTAAAAGTAAAACTCAGATCCTTGGATTTCATTAACTACATACATTTTTCAAAATATATCAATTAATAAATTTTAACAGTCACCTGAACAACTATTAGAGGACAGTTAATGGTCTTGCATTGATTTTAACAAATGAGTCTGAAACATTATTATTTGCTTTATGATTTGTCATGTTACTGCAGACTTAGCACTAAGAAATGAGTGAAATACATGTAAATGGTGTGTGGGTGGTGAATGCATAGGAAGCCATAGAAGGGAGAATTCTTGCTAACCTGCATGAAGCTGGTTTTCTTGTTTCTCTGGACAGCATTTGTCCCTGACACTGACTAGTTTCATGCAGATCCTCCTGCAAATTTCAATAATTACATCAATATCAATTAACTTCCAAGAATTCTATTTTTCTTATTTATAAAATAAATGTATCTGAGGTTCTCAGCCCTCTACAATAGATATCAATGGAGTTTTAGCCTTAAACTCAGATAGGTTTTGTTAGACCAGTAGTCCACCCCACCAATATCATGACAGCAACAGTGACCTACCCTGGATTCTACTGAGACATTTATAGATAACCCTCTTGAGCTGTACTGTATACAGTATAAAAAATTGCTTTCTCATTTTATCTGATGAAGAATAGAGCTTGAGAATATTTTTTACTTTCTGTCTAACATGCGTGTGATAAGTGACAATTTCTCAGAGGGACTGCTGAAACACCTTTCCTCTAAAGGATAGATTTTTTGATTCTATTTATCCCCGGACTACAGTTTCTCATCCAGGTACAACCAGTACTGCCTCAGCATTAACAATTCGCTCTGTCCAAATTGCTTTGTACTCCTTTTGGCTGCCTGTAAATGAAAAATTAAAATGCATCTCTTCCAGGCTTAATTTTCCAAGTTTTACTTCTAAAACTTTAAAACCTAAAGAGGAAAACTTATTTTTTAAGAGTTGCTGAGACATGTTGGTTCTGACTAGCACTTCTATTATTCCACTGGCACTGTTATTTCTGAGGTCCAAGACAGCCTTTCTGATACACAAGGTCACTGACTTTCTTATGTCTATTTTCATGGACATAGTCTATTTCATTTATTTGATAATTTATTTGGTATTACTGAATTTTGTTCTGAGCAACGTTTCTAGTGTTCTTATTCAGATTTTTATATTTTATTGGTAAAAGTTTCTATTTTAGTAGAAACTTTATTTTCATAACTATTTTATTTCCCTTAGAGAGTTTGAAATCCTCACTCATGTGGATGGATTTCAGAGTCACTAGCTGGTCACTCCTTTAGTATGTAACACATGCTTTTCTTAGTTAGCTGGATCTGCTCTATTTTATTCCCTCTGTGTCATACTCATGTTTTACCACTCCTCCCCTTCTTTCCCTCGAATGTTTGTCAGCTTGCTTTACGTTTATATTTTGTGAACTACTCTGGATATCAAGGAGTTGTTCCAATGAAATGTCTTTTTTTGCAGCTACCAAAAGTGGATTCTTGCATGTGTCTTTCTGCATGCCCATCTCAGCATGTGGCTCTGCATGCTGAGTACTGCAGAATTAAGATTGATCAGCATCTCTTGGGTATTTGATCATAACGTGGCACCCTTGTTTCCCACAGGCATACTGTATATTTATGGTCAGGTGTTTATTTTCATTTTAATCACTTGGAATTTTATTTTACATGCATAGTTTCACTGTGTTCTACTTTTGGTTAAACAACTTACATTTCACAGTACACTGGACTCACTGCTAGATGATCTTTACAGTTACCTAACTAATGACAAAGTTAGGGGGGGCACAGATGTGATATTACTGTCAATTTAATGTGTTTAAAATCTTTGCACTGAAGCACCCAAATACCCTATGGAGCTTATATCATTACGTGACTGTTTCCAATAACAGCTAGACTGCAAAAGAATGTGGCCATAACATTTTCTTTCATGAATTTACCCTCATATGTTTATGGTGTATTTCCATGCCAGGGTCTAAAAGCCAAATGATATGGATGATTTTGCTAATCTTATACTTTTGAAAAAATATTTGCCTTGGAGAAATCAATAAAGGTTTCTGGCACATTTACATAGCAAGAATGTATCCTATAGGGTAGAACAGTCATCCCACCTTCTTATTGAAAAATCATCGAAGCTTCACCCTTTGCACATATGCTCATGCAGAAAGGAAAAATATGACAAGCATAGACAGTTAAGAAATTCAGGCAACTTGTGGTGAGAGTCCATAGGGAACCCTATTATCTGCTTGGTCCCAGAAAGAAGTGGCATACCGGATGCCCTTCATGTCTACAATGTTCTTCCAAGGCTTGTCTCTTCCATTATCAGGAAGTATTCAGTCAAAAAGCATGGATTATTGTTATTACACAATGTGGTAAGAGAATTCCAAGATATACTTGATATTTAATATCCAAAAAAATTTATGGAGATACTGGTATAAAAGTGCATCAGTATTGCAAGATCAAGGGTATATTACTGCAAAAACACTGAGAACATTAGGTGCCTAAATTTGAAAGTAAATATGCCATATTTGCTGTGGGTGAGCTGTAGCACTGGAGTTAAATACTTGCCCTTTGCAGTTCAGATAGCAAAACACTTTAGGCTCTTGAACTATTTTTAAGTGTCACTCCTACTTGATTAAAGACTAGGATGTGTTGTGGATGTATCAATGACAGGGTGTAACTTTTCACCTTGTTACATTACATTTACATGGGGACAACTTTGATACCAGTTCCTCTGGGAATAGATTTGATGCAGTGCAATAAAAAAAAATCAGTCATAATGAATAAGTAACATGTTATCTGCTTCTTGTTTGGATAACTTAAACATGAAAAACCATGGATTGAATTATAGGCTTTCACATTTGAGAAAGAATGCTGCAGAATATTATTTTTTTCTCTGTTTTTTGATACCAGTTACTCAATAAGCCTCTCCTCTGCTGCAGAAAACAAGCAAACCAGATACTCATCTTAGTGAAACGCTAAAAGGAGAGTTTGGGAACTGTGAAACTTTTCCAGTTGTACTTCCTAAACAGGAAATGTACCTAAGAACTAACATGTCTTCTCCCTCTGATGGCTGTAAGGTACCCCAAAATTTGTAGACACTCATCTGGATTCATCTTCAGAGTTGACAGTTAATTGTCCATTGTTTTATAAAAAAGTTGTTCATATGATGAAACACTTGTCAACACATTTGTTTCTGCTGATGACATAAATGGAGCTGATTGAACCACAGAAGCATTTGTTCCTCTAGTAATCTCCTGGGAGAGTTCTGAATACTTTTTAAAAAGTCTGAAAGGAAAGAAATAGTGAAGAGAAATTTTAAATATATGTATGAGAAGCTGAAAATTAAGTTTTAATGATTGAAAAATATCTACCTAATTTATTCATATGCTTTTTTTGCAATAGTTTCAGCAGTCATTTGAAGTCTAAATATTGCTCCTTTACATTTCTATTCAGTTAGGTAAAAATATGAGAAGACATCCTTTGATGTCATTTTAACAAGTTCTAGTCTATGACTCCTTTCTCACCCCAAAAACTGTGTCTATTTGGTCAAACTCTGAAATGACATTGATCTCTTAATGGGGACATTATCAGCACACAAATCCTCACAATGTTCCACAGAGACAAAACAGCTATCCATTATTCTCTCTTTATATCATCCTACCGTGAATCAGAGCCAGATGCTGGCACACAAAGCTGCATCTGTCAGCACTCTTATGGCACTTTATTGTAACTTTGCCAAAAGAATTTCAGTCGACTTTCAGAAGCAGCTACCCAGGGAATGTGCGGTATTCTGCTTCTGTAGAGAGGAACGGATCTCTTTCCTTGATAGTTCACTGCAAACCACTCTGCGAAGTCCAATTGTGAATACAAAAGAAAGCCAAAAGCTTTGTTGGTGTAAATGAGTGTAAATCCTTGACTTTAATGGAAATAAACCAATCTAATATTTGAAGGCAGAGAGTCTAGACTAACAAGAGTATTCTCACACTCTTATATTTTATTATTATTATTTTATATTATAACCATGTTATATGTCTTAGTAACCAAGTTTCAAAACCAAGGGTCATTTCAAAAGATTCATTAAAAATGTCTGAAAAAAAACTAGTTGTGTTGTGGAGATTCATCAAAAGACTCAACCACTATAGTTTTGAAAAATAAGCTTTATAAAGTAAAGGTAAAAATAAAATAATAATAATAAAAAAGCTAATAAACAATTTGAGTTTCATATTAAAAATGCAAAAATAAGCAATGACCTTGTGAACAGCTATTACATTTAATGACTCTTTGTCATGATTAATTTCCAGTTAAAATATTACAACAAATACTGATAGTATTTCAAGTAAGTTAAAAAATTGAAGTATTATAGAGCTACACAAGCCTTCTTCAGTACTCAGTATAATGGTCAGAAGTGAATTCAATATGAAAAATATTTGCAGAATATTATTTCAGCCAAAAATAATTTCAACCATATTTTTGAGGCATAGTTGGCAAGGAAACAGCTCAGAAACCCAAAAACCATAAATTTCAAATGTCAGCCTATATGAGCATATGTTTCTTTCTCAGAGCTTGGATGGCTTCAAGTATAGGGAAAAACACAATTCCCGAAAGAAAAAGTCTCTTTTTCAAGCCTAGATTTATTAGCTTTTAAAAATCAGTATATTGCAAAAGAACCCGTACAATGGTTATGTATGTTGAAGATTTTGCTGAAAGTATTTCTGTTTGGGAAATATATAGGATTAGTTATTTAAAAGGATGGGGTACAATTGTTGATAGAACTGAGATCACTTTATAAGCACTGTTGGTAAGAAAGATTAGCACTGAAGTCACCTACATATAGTTTTGCCAAACTTCATCTCGTAGGGTTCAAAGCTTGCCATGACAGGTTATTCTTCCAGTAAAGATGATTAGTTTAAGCAAAATGTTTCAGCATTTCCAACACTTAGAAAGATATTGTGTGTTGGCCATTTAAAACTTTTTCTCCTTCAGTCCTTCCCTTTCAAATGTTCTAAGTGTTAATAAACTAGCTAAAAGTGGACTTGCTAAAAAGCTTGAATTATTTGTTTCACAAGATGGAACATCTACTCAGCAACATCCTGTTAGCAAACAGTGTAGTCAAAACAAGGTTGGGATTATCCACCTGGATCCACGTTTATGTACCTCTCAGTTCTGTCATTTTCTAATGTTGGAGACCAAGTTTGACCTGTAGAAAGATTTTGGTGGTGTAACAGTGAGCACTACGGAATCTATATTTTAAATGCTTATCAACCTAATACTCTCTGAAGACCTTAACTAGTTGCTTAATCATAGAATGGTTTGGATTGGAAGGAACCTTAAGGGTCAACTAGTTCCAGCCCTCCTCCATTAGACCAACTTGCTCAAAGTACCATCCAGCCTGGCCTTGAACACTTCCAGGGAGGGGGTATCCACAACTTCTCTGGGCAACCTGTTCCAGTGCCTTACCACTCTCTCTGCAAAAAATTTCTTCTTTATATCACATCTAAATATACTCTCTTTCAGTTTAGAATCATAGAATCGTAGAATCGTTTGGGTTGGAAGGGACCTTAAAGCCCATCTAGTTCCAACCCCCCTGCCATGGGCAGGAACACCTTCCACTAGACCAGGTTGCCCAAAGCCACATCAAGCCTGGCCTTGACCACACTTCCAGGGATGGGGCATCCACAACTTCTCTGGGCAACCTGTTCCAGTGCCTCACCACCCTCTCCATGAAGAATTTTTTCCTGATATCCAATCTAAACCTCCCTGCTTTCAATTTAAACCCATTACTCTCGTCCTGCCACTACAGGCCCTTGTAAAAAGACCATCTCTCACCCACCTGCCTCCCCACCCCTCCCATCCTCCAACCCCCCTCTGCTTTGTTGTACATACCTTCAGGTACTGGAAGGCTTCTGTAAGGTGTCCCCAGAGCCTTCTCTTCTCCAGGCTGAACAACTCCATCTCTCTCAGACTTTCATCACAGGAGAGGTGCTCCAGCCCTCTGGTAATCTTCGCGGCCCTCCTCTCCTTCCAGCAGGTCCATGTCCTTTTTATGCTGGGGACTCTCAGAGCTGGACACAGTACTCCAAGTGGGGTCTCATGAGAGTGGAGCAGAGAGGGAGATTCAATTTCTTCGATCTGCCAGTCATGCTTCTTTTCATGTAGCCTGGGATACATCTGGCTTACGGGGCTGCAGGAGCATATTACCACTTCACGTTGAGCTTAATCTCCTTACACAATGCCTGGTAAACCATAAAGTCAATCATGAACTTGCTTAAGCCAACAAATCCAGCCAACTACATCCTAAATGCCAACTTTTCAGGAAATTTTGAACCTTACAAGGTTCAAAACACAGCAACACAACTTTCTAGCAGCCACGGTAAAGAGATTTAACCCTTTCCTGGCTGAATCCAGCACACATTGGTTGCAAGTGAACATCTTTCTTTGACGAGGCATGGCAGCCCACAATGTTCTCCTGCAGTTAGTTGTATAAGCCCAGTATGTATTTCCAAAATATATTTTGAAAATTATAGGTGATGTAATGAACCCATTACCTTCAGAATATACTCTTGAAACTGTCTTAGGGAAGCTAACCACCATACAATGAGTCTCTCTCAACTTTAATAGAAAGGAAAATAGCTGACATCTATCCAAATGTATCTTTAATTAACTCCTGATGCTGAATACACTGAAACAAGAATAAAAAATGCTTACTGAAGAGCTTCCAGTTTTCTTCTGAATTTTTCATTAACAATGCAAAACCTACAGCTTAATTGTGGGACTGAGAGAAGTTACTCTCCTTATTCAAATATAGATTATCTGTTTTCTCTGTTGAAAAATTATGAAGCTCAGTTTTAACAACAGAAATGGTACCCAGTCACTATACTGCACAGATAAGAAGAGCATAGACAGGATCTACAAATGCTATGACAAGATACATTCTTTCATGAAGCATTTCCAGCTTAGCAATAAGTCCTCACGTCTATTATGAGAACATGAAAGCAGAGGACAGAAGAGTGACCAGCTATGGCCTAAGCAGCATGTGTTCTCCTTCCCTTTCTTACATTCACTTCCTGTGCATCTAATCCACAGCCACAGTGGCAGTTACCTGTGGCAGGTCCATTCCTTTTGCCATGTTCTGTTCAGGCACTTCTTTCTTTTGGCATCCACTTTCTTTCTGTATGTACCTTCTTTGTCAAAAAATACATGCAACTTACTGATGTACACCTAGAATGAGTCAAGACTAATTTATTTATCCATCAGGAAACACTATTCTTCCCTGTGGTACTTCACTTACCTTTCTCTTGTTTCACTTTGTCTTTCAATACACTATTATGTGACAGAGAAAACACCACATAGAGTCCAAAAGGCTTTTGATACCCACACACATTAAACCCAAACAATGTTTTTATCCCTTTTTTAGTTAAGCTTGACCAGAAAATATCCTTTCTATGTGCTATTCATTCACATAATTGCTGGGGTTTTGGGGAGTACTGCATTACTGGTAGTAGTTACAGTGTGAAAAATTATGAACTACTCTTGATTTTAATCCTTGAATATTTTGCTGGGTTGTTGTGTCATCATTATGCAGAACTGTAATACAGATGTTTGCAATTCATTGCACCTCACTCAGATACCTCGAAGTTAATTGTCAGACTTTAACATTTAACTGTTTTTATAGCCAATGGTATGAAATGGAGGCCTCCAGAGGACAATTTCATCCTAAAAAAGTTGCCTAAGATAGAAAAGATGAATCACTCTTTGAAGGTACCAATTTCCCTCCTTTGACTATAAATGGATCCCCTGGGTGACTTATCTACATTTAACTGTTTAAAAGTTAACTTTTAAATGCCTGTTTGAGAAAGAGCCTACACACACACAAGAAGTATTCTAAAAATGTGCAAGCAAGGATTTCACTCAAACGAAGACTTGAAATGACATATTTTCAATGAGATTTCAAATGGTATTATCAGGAGTAGCTGTTGGCTCACCCAAGAAAACAGCAGTGCCACTCTGAAAAGTATGAATAGCAATAATAGCACTGCTGTAGCATTTTCAGAGAGAGAGAAGCAGAAAAAGAAGAAATGTAGAGGGAAATATATTCTTGAATAAGTATGGAAGGCATTTCCTGGCCGAGTTTTCCAAACAAAAGAAGCCTCAATAACTTTATCACCAGAACTAAGCCCCAGACTTCGGAGCTTCCACTTTCATAGAATATAAGCTTTGGAATTTTTAGTTGCTGTATGCTTACAACATTCAATTATTTTTTTTTTTTTTTTTAATTAGTGTTACATTCATTTATAGGTGGAATAGAAAGAATTCATAGAGGAGGCTTTGAGCACAAGGGTAAGAACTCATAAAAGTGAATCCCAGGACTTTCTGTCCTAAAAAAACCCTTCTTTAAATGACAGAGGATCATTCCTGGGAAAAGGAAAAGGAAGAAAGAATCAGAAATTACCAAAATGTGGTTGCCTTAATCATTTTGTCCAGTATTACAGTTCTTCCTACCCTTTATGTGAAATCAGTAGCTTTAATTGAAATTGTTTCAGCCTGAAAGAGTTCAAGCCATGTCTTCCTGTAGAAACCACAGCTGCTGAGGAGTATTGCATCAAACCTATGTTTTAAAGGTTTTAAATAATAGCCTCAAATATCAATATTTATTCTTTTACTATCACTATGTCATGATCTTATAATTCAAAAAAAATATCACAGCCATGGCACTTTTGAAAGAAAGAGAAAGCTCACTGAGTTTGTTAATTACACAGGGCCTAACCTTCAAAGGTATTAGATACTTAACACCTACCTAACATTAAACTCCCATTGATTTCAGTGAAAATCAGGAACAGGAGTTAGTAGCCAACATCTCTGCACTTTTGAGCCCTGTTACTGATATTTCATCTAATAAAATCTCTCACTTTTTTTCCCTCTGACTTCAAACTGCATTATTGAAATTCTGTCCTCAGAAAAATATTATAGAGTCACTCTCTTAGGTGATTGTCAAGTATAGATAAATATAGATAAGACAGGTAACAACCATTAACTTCTTATTTCTCTACTTCTGGCAAAAAGATTGAGAGAAGTAAAAGACTTCCTGGCTTCTGCTCACAGCTATTTGATTTCAGTCAAACTTCCAGTGATTTCCATACTCAGCATATTAATTATCTACAAATATGTATAATTGTTGTGAGAGATTATACTATCTGGAATTTGGTTTTATCAATACTAGGCTGGTTTTCTTTAGCAAGACCTAGCATATACCTTCTTACTTAAAGACAACATTAAGTTTTAGCAGATATACAGATAAACCAAACACAAATAAATTACTGAGCAGTGATCCCATGGCATAGTCAGTGCCTATTGCCTTTCATGATAATAGTTGATCAGTCCACTCCATTCTGTTTAATTATTAGCAGAAAGTATTTAATTGCAGTGTTTTCTTTTCTCTGTTTTAATTATTTTCCTGAGGGTACTTCATATTGTTAAAGTATGTATATATGCCAAAATTCTGATACTCATGTTAATTATGCTAGGGATCACTGTATATGATATCAATTTGTTAAAGATTATTTGAGGAGAGAGAGGAAGGCTGAATATGTCTTTTCATTTTATAATCTTCTTTTACAGTCCTTCTGCATTCCAGTATGTAGCAATAGCTGAAATAACATCATTTTCACTGTCCTAGGACTTAGTTCTTTGAGATCCATTTTCCACTATTTCTAAACATAATATATAGGTTTATTTATGTGTGTTAAATGCATGTGATAAATAAAGGAAGTGCAGACAATTCAATTCACTTTTCAATTTTTTTAAATTCAACCTTCTTTAATGTCAAGACAGGTTGTGTAACTCCTTAATGTGTAATGACAGTACTGTTAAAACAACTTTTAATTCCTTAATGACTTCTATTTTCTGAATACAAATACTGGAAGAACTTTCACAATATATAGATTGAGGTAAAGAGGGATTGTGTAGTGTGGTAAAAATCTCTGGAAGAGAATTCGCAACAGATATATTGCAGTAAGTGGATTTAACTGCTCCGTTCTGTCATACAGCTGAGATATATTACATACATTTCTGGCTGGAACCAATAGTATCAGCTGTAGTTTAAAACAGCAAAAAAAATCCTACTCATAACTCTACCCATTGCTTTCTTGCCTGCCTAATTAGTACACTTGTTATGTACACTTGCATTGTGTGAGACAACCTCACAGGAAGAGGGAAAAAAAAAAAAAAGATCTAATTCCCAGCTGTGACTTTAATTTGGTTTGGTGGCTGAATGAAAACTTACCAACTAAATGATATTCACACATCCTCCAGGAATCTCCACCAATGGAATCTCACACCTATTCAGTTACCAAATCAAGTAGGGCTAGAAAAAGTGTTGTCTTTTCAGAAACACCACTAAATAAATATCTATATGTATTTGTGCATACATGTGCATGCATATGTACACGCATGCTCCTGTGTGCACATATATAGCATATATTATATAAGTATAAATGTATATAAATATGTATAAGAATGCATCATTAAAAACAAAGGATGAACTAAAATCTCTACATATTAAAAATACAAGCCTATCAAATTGCTGCTCCATTTTGGTTGGTATATTGAGAAGGTAAATTTAAACCTTCCCCCTTGTGCTGGGTTTAGTCAAGAAAAAGTTAACTCACTTTACAGTGGCTGTTATGAAGCTGTGTTTCTTGATTTTTTATGAGAAAAGTACTGATATGTTCTGTCACTGGAGAATGTCTGCGCTGAATTCAAGGTCTTTCTCCACTTCTGATATGGCAACTGGGTTCCCAGCTCTCACTCTCCCACTCCAGGCAGTGTAGGGGACACCCAGTTCAGCCAGCTAACCCAAACTGACCAAGGAAGTATTTAATTCCATAATACACCAGGCTCGGTACAATAGTGGGGTGTGGGTCTGGGAGCCTTTACTTTCTTACACTATCACTTCCTTACACTCCTTCTAACTCTTCCGTTAGTTTCTTTGCTAACTCCTGTCCTGGCTCATTCGGGAGTGAGTAGGTGGATTTGTTAGTTTTCACAGTCAGGCTGCCACTGATGGGATTCATTCAAAATCTGCTGCGACAGCTCACGGGCTCCAGCCCTTGGGCTCTCTGGGTCTGACTCTCACTACTCAACACTTGGTTGTGCATTGGTCAGTGAGGGGTGAGCAGTTGTATCACATGTTTTATTTTTTATTATTTTAACTACTTATTATTAGTACTATTTCTATATATTCATTCAGATCCAATTAGTATATAATTCTTATCTCAATTTTACGAGCTTGATTGTGTTTTTCATCCCATTCTTCCTCTCTGCTGGAGGAAGGGAGGAGGGCATCTGTGAGAGTGGCTTCACGGTATTTTGCTAGCCGGAGTTAAACCATGACACTCTGACTCCATTCAAAAGAACATTTTGATTATCAGTCTGCATCCATCCTTCCTATACCTTCACTGTTATCCTACTGGTCCTTGCTTTTAGCTTTATAGATGGATGGCCTCCCAGGGCTGTTAGGTTATTTATAATAGGCTTGGTTTTGTTGTCTTTGTGTTCAGGGAGGAATATGTCTCAATAGTGTGCTTTACACATAAATTAGACACTATGTAGAGCTCCAATATTACCTGTGATATTTGTAATATATTTTAAACCGAAATGGAACATATAAATATATTTGGCACTATCCATTTAAACTCTCCTTTTCTTCTTGTCTTATGCATCATAATAGTAACCAGCTGATAGCCAGTGTAACAGAATATGAAAATGTAAAGGATTGTATTGTTACTGGTAATCACTGTATAATCATAGCAGTGTTTTCCCTGAAGTAATATCAACCTCATGCAAAATGAGAGTTTGACTGTATGTTGGACAATTATACATGTAATAAAGAGCCAGATCCTGAGTTTAAGTGAAAAACTGAAATATAGGTTGGTTACTAGGATAACTCTCCTTAAAAACTTCATTTTATTATCCATTAATTCCATCTGCCACTGTCAAATTTGGGTTCCAAATAGGTCATTAAGACCCTGTTTAAACTATTTTTTTCCATTTGACATGATTTTGTTATCTACTTTCAAGAGTTGTGGGCTACATATAGATTAGTAAATCAAACTCAGCTCAACTGCTGTATGAATGCGATTCATTCTCTCCTAGAATGACAATGGAGATCCATATCCATTATACTTTGTCAAGGTCATGTGCTGGCTGCATATCAGCAGCTCTCTACTGGGAGTGGTCCCTGGACATTGCTGACTCCTGACCTGAGCCAGTGAATTTTTTGAGATATTGCTGCTTGGGACAGGACAAAATTGTCACAGGCTATTCAAAAAAATGTTGCAGGATATGTACGTCCTTATTCCAAAGCCCAGTAACATTCCCAGACACCATTTAATTTACTAGTGTATATAAAAACATCATGTTATGATGTGTTCCTTTGAAAGACTGCCTATTTGGGGCACTTGTATTTCAATTCATTTCTTCCCCAGAATGAGCATTTGAATTGTTCAGAACAGTTACACAATCACAGCTCTTGATCCTCAGCTATTCTTTCTTAATGAAAAACAGTTTGCCCATGTGTTTTCATGCATGTATACTAAGTAGAAAAACCCTTCCTCAGAATAGTGACAGTCTAATGTCTGGACAGTAACTAATAACAAGGGAGAGGTTCATCTTTAGCTTCACACAACTTACACGTCAAAACTGGAAGCCTGGACAGGACAGTGGGACTCTATTAAAATAGATTTCAATCCTCTAAAAGCATATTTGGCAGTCTTACCTCATTCTGCTGTTACATGTCTTGTTCCAAGCTTCATGAAACATCTGATTGACTTTTCATAACAAATTACTCTGCAATAACACACTTACTTTATTTTAATTATTTCTACTGTCTTTAGAGAAAGATGTCGTATCTGGGCAGAATGAGTTGTATCTGAAGACATTTTGCTGTGCTCTTTGAAAGACACAGTAACAAAGTGTTGGTGTTCTTGGATTGTAGGATTCCTGCAGTTCACATACCGGTATGTGGATATGAAGAATTGCACAGTCATAGGAATGGTGTTTCCACATACTACTTTCTGTTACAGCATTATTTATCCCCATATGCAATTGGAATATTCAGCCATCTACCATGCCTTTAGTTGGTTTAGAATAATAATAATTTTAGCATATTTTAAGAAATATTTTCTTTTATTCCATGATCTATTGTTTTAGAGAAATAAATTTAGGTATTTTATCTATGTCAGTTAAGATCACTGCAGAGAAATGAAACTGGGCATATCAGGGAAAAATTAAAACCCACATGATTTGCTGTTAAAAGAAATCAATTTATCCTCAATGGTTGGACATGACATCTTTGACACATATAGAAGGACACTGCCTAGATTGAGAAAAGTAAGGTAATTAAAGTTTGTCTTGTATTCCTTATCATGTAATATAAAATCTAAAATATTCATAAAGTCAGAATGAATTTCTTCATGACATCTCAAGTGATTTAATAAACATTGATGACAGAAGTTTCACAGAGCTTGAGGACTGTAGCTTATTTTCAATGAAGTATTCATGTTACCATCTAGTGTCTTAAAGTGTCTACTCATCTTTGCACCATATATCTTTCCTTTCAGGCATGCTTAACATGACACTTTTTCTCCTGTTGTGCATATTCCTACAAGACTAAAGTCAAAACATTTCACTATTTTCATTTCCATCTCCTGTAATTTGTTGCCAGATAACTGTTTACAACTGATATTTGCATCGACAGATTAGGCATAGAAATGTATGCACATTTTTTTGTTTGCAGTTATGTCTTTTGGAGTAATCAAACCCTAATAGAAGAAAAATTTTAAAAAAAGGTATCAAATGAAATGAAACGTTTAGGCTTATCTCACAGTAGAAAAATCAAGACTGCATTTGAAATGAAAAGCAAATAACTATGCAGACACTAAATTTCAGTGCTCCTCTGTAGCTTCTTTTTTAAAGCAGTAACATAACTGTATGTCCAATAATAATAGTGGTAATCTGGATAATGACTTCTCATGATTCATAGACTGATCTGATTGTCCACTGGGATCATTAAAAATATCCTGCTTTCCTCTCATTTACATCATGGATATGTGTCCAGCTGGCCACTGCTGGAGTCAAGATAGTAGACACCATTAAACTTAATGGTCTGATCTGCTGAGGCAAATTCCTCATTTCTATTTCTGAGTTCTCTGTACTGCAGAAAACCACTTGTGCTTTATAACTTACAGAGGAAAGAAAAAAGGAAGAGAAAGGAAATTTGACTCAGGATATCCCCTTTAACATATTTCATCAAAAGAATAGATAAAATATTTATTCAGCTACTGTCCTTTGCATTTCCATCAAAGTGAATAGAGAGACATTTAATAACACATGGAAACATTAAAGAAGCTTTTTATCAGACTGGATAGGAACCTGCTCAGAACAAACATTCTGGCCTAAGGGAAAGTTTTTGATCTGTGAAGCTTAAGCTTTTGGTGCTTAAAACACTCTTATATTGGATCATGTGGTCAATTTGCATGAAATAAATGATTTGCTTAAAACCTATAAAACTATAAAATAGAACTTGACAAGTCATTAGCAATAAGTGGTATCGCACTGGCATTATACTAACTAACACTGGTGCAATCGTTATAAAACTGTTACTAGAGCAAAGAACAGGAAGATAATGGAGCCAGCCTATATTTTGACCTAGAGGTGTTAGATCATTGCCTCACACAGTAGATACCACACTGTGGTCCAAATTATTGGCTATCCTTCTTCATTACTGATCTACTCAACATTCTGAGTCACTGCCCTTTATCATCTTTCACACAAAGCAATTAGTCCAAATTATAAAATTTATCACTTTTTCCATTGAGGGATAGGTGATATAGTTTAGGAAAAGAAAAAAAAAAAAAAAAAAGAAAGGGAAAATAACCCCAAATCTTTAGTCTAGGATTTTAATAAAATTTAGCAGAAAGAATAAGATTATTTGCCTATTATTCATTAATATTTATATTGCTTTTGTTCTCATTCTGAACTAGAAACTTCATTAACTTAAATGAAGTTTATGTTGACAGAGGTTATGGATTTAACTTCTCTATTCTGGTTGGGAACAAATGGCATTCAGCATCTCATCAGCTCAGATCTTGCAATTTCGAGATCATTCTTTTTAAGACATAAAATGTTTGGAAAATCATGGCTAGACATCTGAATTCCTGAAGTTTGACTGCTATTCATTTTAAGGCTACAGTCATTCTGTGATGAGATCGGTAAAGACTCAGTTATGATTATTGCCAAGATAGGAAATTTGTGTAAAACCTATGATTTTTACCATTTGTTGCACAGTGCCTTCAGTGCATTGATTTTCTCAATATGTCGACATTTTTTCAGTGTCTTGGGCATGTGAGTCAAGTTTGAGCGGCTCCATGTGTGATACTTTATACAAATTACCAGATGAACTAAGCAACACACTTGCAAATTATTTGCCTGCAATTGTACATATGCTGATGAGATACAATAACATTAAGACCACAGTGCTCAAATCCCACTTCTGCCTTCCCACTTCTGCCATCTGCATGATGTTTTTCTCATGCATTCCCCATGAGTACACATACCTTTGCAAAATGAGAAGGGTAAGTATGACACTTTCCAGGGCTCATTAAGATCTTAATTTCTCTTCTGAGTCTATCGTGACGCATGGCTTTGAGTTTCTGATGTGGAGCTGGAGCTGAGATTTAACAGCCTGATTGCATGTGGGCTCTCGTGCAGTGAATGTAGCCTGGTACCTATGACTGTATTGGTATTATATTTAACTAATTAATTTTATTCCACAGGACACAACAAATTGTGCTTTCTAAATGACAATGACACAATAGGTACTGAGCATAAATGTCAGAGAAAGAAATTAAAGGAAATAAGGAGACTGCAGATGGGTGTTATAAAGAAGAAAAGAAGCATAAGTAACTTAAGAGTGCAATAGAACCGTTTCTGAATCTTTGGGGAAATAAAAAGTATTTTGGACAAAGCATATTATCTACATATAGGCTAAGACAGCCCAGAAAGTCCCAGTTTAATACTATGACAGAGTACGATTCAACACTCTGAGAGAGTAGGGGACATTCAGTCAGAACCTGGAATCAGAACATCGTCAGTGTTTACAGTACATGACCTGGTTGGTACTGGTTAATTAAGAATAATTCATAAGGATGAGAAACATAATAATTTTTACTGGTCTTTCAGGAAGTTCATAATAAGAGGACTTGAGGGAACAACTGAAGATCATTTTTTTGACAGAAGAAAATAAGCTTTTACTGTAGAAGACGCATCATGAATATGTAACCTTATTATCACAGTATTATTATTCAGACTTTTTTAGGCTAATGAAGAAAAATAGAACTGTAAGCATTTCAGCATATGCTTGAGTCACTTGGACTTCACTGATTTAAAATGTGCCTCTTAGAAATAAATTACTTTATTTGTTTAGAAATATATTTCCTTCCTATAGTGTGTGGAAGATAATAGCTTTTATGCAGAGTGTAATATTTTAAACATGAACAAATATGAAGGGAACTCAGCCTCCCCATGGGTCTGCTCAGTCTCTTAGTGAATACATTTACTATAATTCTTAACCTGTATACTCATGCGCAGGACATAAGGAAATGGTACCGCCTCGTCTTCTTCTAGAACATAGTCCAAGAAATAAACCAGCAGCTATTGAAGGCAAGTTTGAATATTTTTCCTCCTTTACTGGCTTCTACTCATTAACTTGAATTTTTGTTCTAATGGATTTTTTTAATAAACATAATTTATATTACAAAACTCATCAAACTATTAGGCCTTGGACATGAATGGTACAATCATATTTGCATGACAAGACCAAAATATTCTGTACACTTGTCCCACAGATGGCTCAGGGGATTTCCTGAGTGGAATAGATTACAGGATCAAAGCCCAATTTGTAAAATGCTTTGAATGGCATTCAGCCATAAATTGTCATCTAACTGTAAACATAATCAACATTATCCTCTTAATATACTTTGGATTACTCTTTCAGCTATTGTTATTCAGTAATGTTTCTGTATTATTTGCAATAATGAACATAATATTTCTGTCTCTGCTTTTATCAACCCTATTCCTATTGTTAAAACCATTGGAAGAAAAATACTAGGTCAGATCTTACCTGCAGAATATGAAAGCTCAACCCCTGCAATTGAATTATATTGTTTACAGTCTAATCATACCAGTCAAACAATTGAAATATGCATTTTAATTTTAAAATGGACTACATCTGATGACTTAAAACTGCTTCTGCAATATACATTCTTGGTCTCTACACCATACAGTTTATTAATAGAAAATATGTGAGTCTTTTCATGCAATTATATAGCAGTTTTTGCATAATACTTCAGAGTCATTCAGTCACACCATGGCACTTGCTAATCTCTCTCATAGAAGTCTTAGTGTGTTATCCAGACAGCAACTGCAACCTAAGAGAAAAAAAAAGATGGGATGGGAGTAGAATAAGTAACAAGAGCTACAAGATTTGCCTATATTTGGAAATGGAAAATGAGAGTTAGATTTTGTCAAAACCTATGACTAAAACAAAGAGTTAAATTAATTAGTTATTTCTGTAATGTGATTATTATGAATCAGAATGTTTGGATGAAAATAGTTACATGACTTATTATTTCTTTCCCCAGAATCTCTTTGCATCAAATGAATAATTCTTTATAAAAACACTGTTTAAAGGAGTATAAAACTGTGGTTATTGTGACACAATATAGTGCATAAATAGATCTGAACCCTGCTTATCAGAAAAAAGAAGTCACTGCAATGTTAAACACTGTTATCCACCAATTAAGCATAATGGAAAAAAAGACATAATAGTAAAAGACTGCTGCTTTTGTTAAGTGATAAACTTAATCTTTAAATATATCTGTTATACAAGATAAACTTGAATCAAATTTACATTAAGTCCTTGATTTTCAAAATCATGAGGAGCATGCAATTACTTCAATTGCACATGGAAATTACTATTTATGACCAGTTACACATTTGTGTGTTTCATTAGCTCATTTATGCATGCAATTGAGATAATTGTGAATGTAAATTAGATACCCATTTGGCAAACAAATTGGGGGGTGGGGTGGTGGGGGAAGGGAGGCAGATTATATGTTCAGAATCATACAACTAAATTCCCTTTAAGGCTCAGGACCAGCCACTAGGATACAATATACAAGAGTTCAGAAGGAAATGAAGAAGGAAGAATTATTTGCAAAATGTTGCTGTGAAAAGCTGTTCTATTGCACTATTTTGTTGTTTCCATATATGAAAAAAATATGCCACAGTGCCTTTAGGAACCCTAAACCCTGAAGCTTTATTTCAGCCATGGGGAAAATAATTAAGTAATTTGTGAGAACATTTAGCATGATAACAGAAGGGGAAAAGAGAAGTAGGCAGATAAATTTAAATCTTTTAAATACTTGGAGACATCTGTCTGTGACTTCTTAATTCTTGCATAACTTTCTGACTGGTACATCAATAAATAACACTGATCAGGTGAAGGGACAGGTTGAAACCAAAGTTTCTTTTCATCAATATAGTTGAAGATAGTATACTAAGTTCTCAGAGTAGGGAACAAGTAAAAGCATTTGTTAATTGAGAAATGTACTTTATACAACACGGAAGGACTGGCCCAGCCTTTGACAGAAGCAACCAGCTCTGAAAAAATGTAAAACAGTAGGAAGCAACAGAACGGTTGTCACACCGGAAATTTATGAAACTAATCTGTTTAGACCCTGGTCTTTCCATCTCAGTGATATTCAGACACTAGGTAGAAAACCATGCAGCTGGTAAAGGCTTTAAAGATTTTATTCTTTTTCTAGACTGAGATGTTTTAACCATTGCCCTGTTTTGCCACTGCCTTCTTTGGCAATCTTGGTTCATTCTTGATTTCTGATAAGGTGAAAATAGTGGCATTATATGTGCCAGATGCCTCTAACATTTTTAGATTGTTTGCTACTTTCAAATGGACAGCTCTTCCTATATAGTGTCCAATGCCCAGTAGAAACTATGCTCTGCTGAACTCTTGAGGTCTTAGAAAAACAGCATATTGTTGTTATGTATTAAATCTCAACCTTTCTCTCCTTGTCATTGCCATTTTCTCTTCCTTCACCCCCACAATAAATCTTTTGGAAAAGAGGTGATTATGCAAGACAATCCTTATTTGAACATTATATTCTAGTAGTATGCAATAAATTGCATTGACATGTGTGCCTGTCAATTGAACTTTTCAGATATCCCCTTGTCAGAAAGGAAAATGCTTTATACTCATCTGGTCAGAAGGGAAAAGAACAGATCATTGCTCTCCTATTTCATGGTGGTTTGGCTCATTTCAAAGAGCACTGCTGTCTTGAGATCTTATCTCTTCAAATTCAATGAAGAGTTTGAAGTTTTCTGTCACCAACAGAAGAGAATAACAAAATTAAATAAAAGATCCTGTAACAATAAAAAGAGGGAAAGGGAATTTGTGAAGAGAAAAACATTGATTCCTAAGTTCTACTTGTGTTCCAAGCTTGGAAACCTTGTTTGGCAAACCATTAAGTAAAATAGCTCATTATAAATTCATTATCTTATCTTGTTCTGGAGCTTTCACAAGGACTTGAAAGCAGTGCTCTCAGCTTGGCTGACATTCTGATGCTGCTGTCTAGGGAGGACGGTGATGCTGGCTGTAATTTGAACAGATCTGTTCTCCATGGCCATCTGAACTTTGACGGTAATGCTTCTTTCCTGACTCTAGTCTTCTCCACTTCTTTTAACACTAGCTTCCTTTTATTTTGTTATCCACTGACATCATGAAACTGGTCTACAGTGTACCGAGATTCTCTGAATCTCTTTCTCAGGTCTTGACTTTTTTTGCTCAGATCACATAGCTTCTAGTTTCTACCATTTCCCCATTCACCTGAGAAGGACTTCCCTTTCTGATAGTCTTCCCATGTTATGCTCTTTGACATGGCAGAGTAGTCTCTCGGGAAGATGCTACAGTTAAGCAAGTAACATTGAAATTAAGCTCAAAGGATTGTTTAGTTATTAGTAAGGCTTCATATTAATTGTTCCGGAATAGTACGTCTTTGCTTCCCCACAAGATCATAGCACCTTTGTGAGAAACCTTTTTCAAAATCTTTCTCTCAGTGGAAGGCATCTCAAATGCATATTACATATCATCTCAGATAGACAGTATGCTCTGTAATGCTTTGAAGAGCATTGTATCACAAAAGAAAACTTTGAACAGCATTGTATCTGAGTATGATTTTCCAGATTATATTGTCCTAGAATATTTTGCTTATGTCTTTGAGTAAAAGAGCGTTTATCAAAGTACAGTCATCAATGCAACCTTTCTGATCTGTTAATTGGTCATGATGGGCTCTGAAATATCCCCCTTCTTTGAGTGAAGTATGCTGGCAGTTCTTTGCCATCTTCTTTGTATCTCTGATACTAAATGAGGTAAAAAATAATTTAATTCATTAAAATCTCTGCAATGTCTTCAGAGGATCTCTGAGAAAAATTTAGAAACTTCTGAATCACTGTTTGAATCCTCTAATTGCAGATTTTGCAGAATGCAGTGAAGTGAGTTGCTGTGAAATACATTTAACTTCCTCCGAAACTCCTGTGGAGGCTAAATTGGCATTGAAATAGAAATCTGCATCTATCTTTGTTGCTATATACAATATACGCCATCTGACTGTCTTAAGAAGAATTTCTAGTCTATACTTCAGTTCATGAATATAACATTAGGGGATATAACCAAGAGTGTCTGAATTACTAAAGCCAATACAAATTTTGACAAAGCTCCCTTGATGTACAGAAGTGTATAAATCTTCTACAAAACAATCTGCCTCTGTACAGTTTTTCAATGGATGCCTTCTCTTCTTGATACAGATTGTTCTATAAATTTTTTTTCCTTTGTACCATAAAATCAATTACCCTTAAAAAATCCTTCTAGTGAAAGACAGTGATTCAAGATACAACAGAAACCTTTCAAAAATGCTAAATTTTGAAAATTTCTCCCAACTTAGAATTCTTTTAATAATACTGACATGATTTGTAGATGAAAAACCGTTTATGATAAATTTTATCCCTGTGATAATAAAAAGCAAGAAAAAAAATTGTCAGAAATATCATAATACAATGGGTTAGGTTTTAATGTAGTTTATTAGAAGAAAAAGTTTAGGTAGCTTTAACAGGGTACTGTACATACAACATAAAACCAATTTGGGGGCAAAATATCCATCCTACATCTCCATGAGTCTAGACTGAAGACAGTAAAACCTTTGATATAATATGCACAATGTTTCAAAGTGAGTTATTTAATGATTTAGATTAGACAGTAAACTCCACTGATTTAGCTATGATGAAAAAAGCCTAAATGTTCACTGTTTCAGAAAGCCCTTGACATTTTATTTAATGACATGAGGCTCTTCTTTTATTCTAGAATAAGAGAGAAAAGATTAAATAGACAGTGGGAAAAAACTTACTACAATATAGAGAAATTATGTATGAATATATGTATATATTGATTAGACATATTGTTTTCTCATTTAAAATATTAGATTATCTTTAAAAATAAATATTCAACAAAGTCTACTCAATAAACCAAAAAACTTTGAAATTAATTTAATGTTTTTTAACTGATTTTTAACTCTTACAGATAAGCAATAATCTTTTAAAGATTCATGGAGTGGTAGGGGTTGGAAGGGACTTCTAAAGATCACCTAGTCCAACCCCCCTGCCAGAGCAGGATCACCTAGAGTAGGTCAGACAGGAACAAGTCCAGGCGGCTTTTGAAAGTCTCCAGGGAAGGAGACTCCACCACCTCTCTGGGCAGCCTGTTCCAGTGCTCTGTCGTCCTCAAGGTGAAGAAGTATTTCCTCATGTTCAGGCTGAACCTTCTGTTTTCCAGTTTATGGCCATTGTCCCTAGTCCTATCACTGGACACCACTGAGAGGATCCTGGTCCCATCTTCCTGACACCCACCCTTTGCATGTCTATAAGCATTGATAAGATCCCCCCTCAGCTTCCTCTTCTCCAAGCTAAACAGACCCAGCGCTCTCAGCCTTTCCTCATATGGAAGGTGCTCTTACATACGTTGTACCTGCCAATGGAAAACACTTACTTGGATTAAGATTCTCTGGGTTTTCAAGGGCAGAAATTCCATGTTGCTTTGGAAAGAAAAGAGAAATCCTTGTAGAAGAGGTCCTGCATAGCCTGATCATCCTCTTTTCCTAAACCTCAGACATTGTTGCTCAAAAGTATGCACCATAAAAAGCATCATCAAAACCCTTCCCAGCATTGGTAACACAACTGGTGCTGCTGTTGATTCCTGTTGCCTAGTGGGAATGTCAGTCACAAGGAGGGAGAATGTTAACCCTGCTGCCTTAGCTGTGTTGGTTTGGCTCTTACCAGGGAAAGCCATACCATAAGTGGTTAATGTTCCCCTGGGAATTTAATGTTTCATCATAATCATATTTGCATCATATTTGCCATTGACCATTGTCCAATGGACTTTCTATAGCTGGTCCTGTCATGGAAGTTGGCGTGCCCTCTCTTTTTTCCCTTGGCATGCGTATTCTGGCTTCATTACTCTCGTATTTGTACTCCTTCGCTCCCCACTGTGTTGTTTACTCGGGGCAACATATGGCCCTATGTTATTAACAAACACTTTTGGTGCTTAATTCAACAGAGCCATGAAAAAGGAGCCTATAATCAGTCCAGGAAGAAATGAGGAACACTTACGTGGGTCACATGAAAGCACTAGGAATTTCAAGCATGACATTGCTATTACATACTTTCTGCAGACCTCAAAAAATATCTCCATAACCAATCTTCAAAGCTGCCAAATAGTATTTCAGATTGGGATTTGAAAACAGTGAAGCAGTTTCAAAGAGCAAAATCAGGCTGGAAAGATTGCCTGGGACTTCAGGGTGTGCTGTATCTCCAGTGACCTGTGTGCCCCATTAGTCTTTCACTTGCTCAATATGAGAACAAATTGTATTGCATTATTCTGCTGAAATGAAATGGTGCGGTTTAAACAGAGCATTGCAATAAAAGCACTTAATTTTGGCCTAAGCACTCACCTGTAAGTTAGAGAGAGCACGTCTGTGTTAGTGCGTGCACACATATATGTGTTTGTGCAAGAAATTAAGCCATTCTAAGAACTTAAGATAATACTATTTAGGTTTCTTTGATCTTTCTTGACTTTTCAGTAGTTTGGCTGAGAAAACAACTGGACCAGCAAGGACACTCTTACCTCAGAAAGGGATTTTTGTTTTTCCAAAGAGGCAGCTAAGGTCAATTTTTATTTGAAATTTAAATTTAATTTAAAAAATATAATTTCCCATAACTTCTTAAATGAAGCAGAAGTATTCCCTTGTATTTTTTTAATTCGTCCAAAATATTTTTAAATTCAAAGGGACCTTATTGTGTGAATATGTGTTTAGTTGCCTAGAATCCAAACTGAAACTGCCAAGTCATTATCATTCCCTACCCTAAGCAACAGGCAAAGGGGAAAGAAATGTCACCAAAAGCTGAAAGGTAATAAGTAATTTAATATTTTAAAGAATAGCTAGGTCCCACTGAAAT
>NW_010229942.1:0-30641 GCF_000690775.1 Eurypyga helias | reverse complement strand
GCAGGGAAAGGATTTCAGTTACCGATTAAAACAAAGGGAGAACAACCATAATTTCTTCAAAATTAATAAGAAAATGCAATTTAAAAAATATAACTTCCCTTCCCCTCCCCCCCCCCCCAATGGTCTTTTAAAATTATGCCAGTGACAGCTTAAAGTGTAGAGAGATTCTTGCAGAAAAACTAAATGAATCTTTACCTGGAATGAAGTTCCAAACTGAATTATAATTTCTCAGAAAAAGCTAAATTAAAGTGTGTTTTGCTCTGTTTTGCTTGTAAATGAGTATGTACATATCTCTGCTGTTCCTCATTTCTGCCAGGACCAGAATCATTAGACAAGAAAAGCTGTTGTAGTATTTCACAAAGCCAGGCAATATCCAGAGTCTCTGACAAGAGCTTTTCTCCTGAGATTTCCTGACAACAGGGTTTTAGATAAATGCAGATAAGCCTTGTATAAGTATCTGAACTTTAGAAGGCTTATCTGAACCAAAATATCTCCAAACTTTTGGCATTCAGTCCTTCTAGTTAGTTTTTTTTCTGCGTATGCCTCTCCACAGGAAGGTAGTGGTGGCTGTATTTTGCTGCCCTCCTTACCTCAGGTTCTCAGATGTGATGGGATGAGCTGACAAGTCCTTCCACAGTCAGTGTCACTGTAAGCACATGGAGCATCTGGAACAATGTGGAGAAGAAACTCTTAGACCACCTTCCTCTTCCAATTCCTGGGCAGCATTCCCATAACATTATGCCCAGTAACTCACGTGCATCCCTAAATTTAGCTTCCACTCAGTGTTGGCACAGTAACACACTGGTCTTACCAGGCCTGTTTTCAAGTGCTGCATTGTTAGCATGTTTCTGTTATCTCCCTTCCTCCTGTTGTCCAAGAATTATTTGACATCCCAAGAGAATAACACAAAGACCTTGTCAAAGCTAGTAAAGGCAATTTGTATTGAAATATTTCTTGCCTGGTCTTTGTTGAATTTTACTTGGATTACCACCAAGTCTTGGTATCCTCAGTCCCTCAACACTTATTGAGAAATAATTCCATCTCAGATCTTTCTTTGCTTTAGGGCTATTCTCTTTGGTCCAGTCACTTCTCAAGACAACTTATATGCTGCTTCTTTTCTTTTCCCCCAGGGAAAGATTTTTTACCTGAATTTCCCACTCAGTAGCACATCACTGCTTTAATTTACTCTTCTCATGCTCAATGGTTTCCTCCTTGTACTACAAAACACTCCACTTCTGCATAGAGTCTACAGAAAAAACTTGACTAAATGCAAAGTCCATTGCTGTCTTGCTGACCAATTCTGTTATCTTGTAATCTGACACCTTCATATATCCCGCTTTCATGCTTGTAAAGTCATTGCAGGATTTTGAATGTGAGGTCTTTTTCATCCTCTGTGTAAAGATGTGGTTCAGGACAGTGAACTGTAACCTGGTGAAAAAATAATATTAATTACATTATCAAATCCCAGAAGCAGTAACAATAGATTTTTTTTCAGTAGTCAATTGCACTTGTATTCCATATTGTAATGAATTCTGAATCATCAAAAATGCATACTATGATACCTCTTTATGCAACTGGTCCATGTACATTTGCAGTCCTGCTATTGTTCCTAGATTAAAAAAATAAGTACTTTCAATTAACAGATGAGGTTCATATTTTAGAGTGCAAAAGATCTGCCTAAGTTCCTGTTTAGCTTTTTGCTCTGTCCCTTAATTTAGCTGTGTACATATCTGGAGAAAACCCACTGCATTTTCTGCTTCAGAAATGATATTTTTTTCTGATGTTAAATATACACTTAATATGCAACAATCGAAATGCAAGATACTCACATTGAGAGGAAATAAATTTATTCAAGAAATGGGATTGCTTCCTTAAATCAGAAATAGCTCTTTCCATAATATCCATTTACCAAGTCCATCATTCTCATTTACATAAACGTTTGTCAGTAGTAGCTGTGAGGGACATCAATGGGGCTGGATGCAGCTGAGATGTGAACAGAAGCCCTGTGTCTGTTTTTCTCAGACTTGACCAAGAGTGCATATCTTGCATTTGGCAGCACTAATGGGAAATAGGGGCCACAGTCCTATAACGCCTCTATGTAATGATCCTCTAGAAAATTCATAGTCAGTATAGATGTCTCTAGGCTCCCTGGACACTCGGAATATTGCAATGTGAGAGTTTGATGGAAGAAAATTATGTCAGTGGAATTAATTGGTGATATAACTTAGCAATAAAACCTCTGCAGCCAGGGATGTACAATTCTTTTGCTTTAGGTTATTTGGAGCAAAAGTTCCTGCTACTGCCTGTACATCCTCCATACAAAGCTTCACTTCTCAAAGTTCCATGTCTCAGCTCATGACTCGCAAAACACATATGGCTCTGAAACTTGTTCTGAAACTTGGAGCAGATTTCATGTAGCTTAGCTGAGCCCCAGAAGCATGAAAAATGCTACAAATTCAAAGGCAGAAATGGTCTCTTATTGCTTGTAAGAACCTTGGCCTAACAAATTATTCCTGTGCATCACCTAGCACCAGAAGTATAAGGAATTAAAAAAAGTGATCTAACCGAATGATTGGAGCTTTTAACAACTCCACCAGAACTGAAACACTCAGAAAAAATGGAAGTCACAGACATGCCAGCAGCACTTCAGTCTGTAGTTCTGAAGAGTAAAGGGTAGTGGAAGGAAGACAGAAGGAAGCTTTTTTCTGACAGTAACTGATAGACTTGATATGTTTAACAGTTTTGGTTAAACCAGGCAGAGTAAGCAAACAATTAAAACACATTTGAGAATTTAGAAGAGTTGTACATTGCCTGTGGAAATGAAACACTGAAAAGCCACAGGTGGCACAGGAAAGTATACCTGTGAACAACTTCTGCGTAATCTGAGGCTGAAGAGTCTTCCATTCTGAGGAGGCAACCACAGTCCCTAATACGAGGCTCTGCAACAGCATGTCAAAGAGAGAGAGAGAGAATCCTGGGAACCATAGAGATAGACAATAACAAGAATATTAACATATACACACAGATGAAGCACGAAATGAGCTTGTGGAGGATGACCACTATTCTGATGCTCTCTCTGTGCTTAAGAAACCAAAGCATCATAAAGCATGCTCACAACACAAAGGAATTTGAAGCTTGGAAGTCCAGCACGCTCAGGGTTTCAGCTGGGGAAATTAAGCACACAAAACTCGAGGAAAAACATTCTGTAACACACATGCAGGGATTTTCTGCTTCATATTGTCAAGACAATACCAAGGAAAACACATTGAACAAATATGTTCAAAACAAAAAATCACTGGAACACATCATGATGATGCTTAATGTTAAACACAATTGTCAGAAAATGAACATAGAATCATAGAATCATAGAATGGTTAGGGTTGGAAGGGATCTTAAAGACCATCTAGTTCCAACCCCCCTGCCATGGGCAGGGACACCTTCCACTAGACCAGGTTGCTCAAAGCCTCATCCAGCCTGGCCTTGAACACTTCCAGGGATGGGGCATCCACAGCTTCTCTGGGCAACCTGTTCCAGTGCCTCACCCCCCTCTCTGTGAAGAATTTCTTCCTGACATCTAGAAGTGTGGTTTGGGGACGCTGAATATTGTAACTACATTGACTCCACAATAAACAAAATAAATTTATGAAACCACCACAGACAGTCTGTGGGATTCATGTACTGTACAAACCCAGCAATTTTTCTGTCAAACATACACATATTTTGGCTTGGTTTAGGAAGCATCCTGTGCAGTATTTCAATTAATTTTTTTCATTCCCTGTTTGTATATATTTTTCATGCAGAAGAAAAGCCTGTTATGGTAGCCAGAGAAGTGAAAAGTAAGTTTCTTAATTTTTCCTTTTTTTAATGTTAATTTATGCAAGGGATAATAGCATATTTGCTTCTTGTATATGCTGGCTTCAGAAAATACTCTTACAATTTAAATATTTTTCAAGAAAAGACTCTTGTTAAAGGTTTATGGTCCTGTGTTTTTATTGTTTTGTATGGTAAGAAAATGTGGTTTCTTATCCACATAAATAACAGTAAAATATCCCAAAAAGAAAACTGTAGTTCCACTAACTACATCATCACCCAAAGCCATACAGGACAAACTGAAAGTAACAGATTTGGCTTTTTGTGGACAAGCAGTCAAAAAAAGCACTTAGATTATCTATTCTTGTACTTATATATTCTTCCCCATCAAAATGGTGATTAATTTCCCAGAGGAAAAATAAGAATTATAGATTCCTCATTTCTGCTACTGAACTCTCCATTTTCTAATTAATAACATTCAAGGAATAAGTAATTAAATTGTTTTAGCTTTTGCAAAAAAAGCCAAAACTTTATCCTTATTTCTACTGTTATCCAATTAATTGACAAAATAGAGTCGGATGCTTTTTAAAGAACGAGTCATGTTCTTATGTAGATGATGCTTTAACTGCATTCTCCATGAATAACAGAAGTCCTGTAATGACAGTTTCAAAGGTTCAATTCATAAAAAGGGTTATAAAGATATATTATATATGCAGGCCTTTCATGGTGTTCTGCACTTATTCCCAAGTACCACTTGCAAGTCTTGCTGTCATTCAGTCAGATTTTCTAAAAGAAGCAGAACAGGTGCATGGCTTCTGAATCATTACAATAAACTCTTAGTTACACCAGGTTAAGGGGCATAATTTCATGAATTAGCACTTAAGTAATTATCTGGTATACATACTGGTTCCTGTTCTATCCTTAGCTGCACATCTACTCTCTGAGTATTAAGCTGTGTGTCTGACCTACTGATAATAAACTTTTAAGTGACCAGCTTATAAAATCTATACCCTGTTACAGTTAGGCAAGGTTTCCCACACCTTAGGAATAACTATATGTATATGTCTATATGTAAAAATAGTAAGATGAACTTCTATTCCCTTTTTAGAGAAAAAAGAGGAAAAGAAAAAAACTGATGTAAAGAGAGCTACAACTGAAACTAAGAAGAAAGGTATGGTTTGGGAATCTTTCTAATTGGCCCCATTCAGCTTTTACTCCCACTCTGACTCAAATCCTTTTTTTTTGTTTTTGTTTTTTGTTTTGTTAGGCTAATCCTACAATTCTATCTCTGTATTGTCCTTCTCTTTGTTGCTTAGTCACTATCTGTATGTTATTACTTTTTCAGTACCTCATGCCTGATATGTTCAGTGTCCAATATTTTCTAGACTCTTTCTGACAAATGAAAGTCCTGTTTGGTGGCCATCTATGGGCTTGTTAAACAATTTAATGTAGTCTCTCTATATGTAGCAGGACATAATGATACTGCCATATACAAAACTCATGGGAGATATCACTCGGCTCATGGTATGTCACTTTCTGAAGATGGGTGGATGTTTTTATTTTTTTTTTCTTTTTTTGATAGAATCACAACCAAAACTTGCCAAGACCAAATTGCAAAGCCTTGATATCCATCTAAATAACTTTTTGAATCATTCATTCCCAAGAAACATCTGAAATCCACTAAGGTCTTACTTTCATGGGAAAATATTTATGTCATTCATTATTTATTAATGATCTCATTGCTACTGGAGCTTAAGCTAAAAGGTACCATATTCATGCCCTGATGATTTTCGCCTAGCCTTTGATGAATTATTAAGGGTCAAATCATCCATAGTAGATGCATACTGATTAATTTTCATTTTCAGCTGATTGCTCTGTGGCTACTTGGGTGCAAATGTTATAAGGGAATAATCTGAACTAAACTCCCAAATAAGTCACATTTTTTTCATCATGTGCCCACCAGGACTTTGCTGACTGCATATTTGAGTGTATGATTCAGAGTTCTAGCATATCAAATTATTTTCTTTAATTAAATCTTAGAAAAAGAAGGGAAAAAAGAGAAAGCTCATGAGAAGACAGCTGTCCCTGCAATTAAAAAAGCAGGTAAGAAATCGAGGTCTGTCTTTCTCTGTAGTAGATATCTGACTATTTAGTGTAACCACTTTCAATTTTCAAGCATTTGAAATAGGGATGCATGTAATTCATTATCACTTAAGAATCCAAGCTGGAGGTATAGATATACATATATGTATATGTCACAGGGTATTTATACATATCTCTACTATGTATCCATTATACTAATATAAATAGCATTTTATGCATATTCTATATATGTAATATATATGTGTACATATAATACATGTAATTTTCAATTCCGTGAGCATGGGATTTTTACAAAAACATCATAAACAATGCTATATCTTATACAATATATCAATCAAAAGCCTAAGTAATTTTAAAGGGTGCATGGCATGGAAAGACTGAATGGACTGGATAGATTTTTGCATTAATTATTTCACAAACTCAGCTCATTTAAATTAATAAATAGAAACATCAGCATATCAAACCACTTAATGTGGTAGAAAATGGAAATTTATCTTTCTGAGGCTTTATCCATACTCAGAATATATTTTTTTTTAAAAGTCAAAATAAGGTAAATGCATGTCCTGAACCTAATCCATTGTGTTTCATGATATTTTGCCTTCCCAGCAATATTAGAAATTAATGTTTGGGACTTGTCTACACTAAAATTGTTCTAACTTTTCCTTCCCATTATTTCAGTAAATTTGCAAGTGTGTTTAATGCCCAAAGGTAAACATATGTCCAGCAAGTGACTCAGTCTGAAACTGTTTCATTAAAATCAGTCCTCATTAAATTCAAGGAGAAGCAAAACACTCAGTCAAGTGGATTGGTCATCATCTTAATACTTAGAAATACTAGATCTAGTTGCTGCTTTGTCAGACACTTTCTATATAACCTTCTACAAGTTATCAAGTACTCAGATGAATCTTTCTGTAGGATAGAGTAATGCAGAAGGTTTAAAATAAGATTGAAAGATTCATGGCTATAGTTACCATGTCCTCAAGGCAAGCCTTCTGCTCTGTTATCTAATTATTCAAATCTGTTGAATTTTATCAAAAGCTGAAATTATATATATCCCATTGTTTACTAACATTGTGGATAACATATGCAAATTTCAACATGCAACTGGCTTCTTTGCCATGAGTCGTACATGGTCTACATGAGTTTTCCTGTTCAAGTGTTTATGGATTGGAATAAAAAGTTAATTTATGTTTGGTACAATATAAAAATACACAGAACGACACAATACCTTGGAATACTGTTTCAGTCACCCCATATTTAAATGTGCTTCAATGTCTTATAGTAGGGAGTGGCACACTAGGGAAGTGATGAGGATGAAAGAGAATACTCTTCTTCAAGTTTCATATTTAAATGTATAAACACAGATTTAAAAGAAAATAAGCTGACAATTCAAATATCTTTTCTAATTTTATTCTGGTTCTAAGCTTGTATTTCATTTGAGAATACAGAATTGTAAAAGATTACATTTTGTGGCAGAGCTGCAGCATAAAGTTATTAATATGTTCATCTTCACAAGCTGTTGCTAAATCCAGTGAGTCATCCTACCAGTGCTAGAAAGACACAAATTAGACAAACTGAGACATCCTCACATTTCTGTCCCTTTTATTAGCTCCATAGGTTGCTGTGTTTTGAAGAGTTTACTAGTCTTTGTGTAAGAGGGTGGTAATCCATAATATATTCTAGCTACACATGTTGCAGTTATTCCTCATTCAGCTTGCTCTTTGAATGCATGTGTACTTTCTAGCTTTGATTGGCAGCACCTATTGTTATCCCTACAAGATTTTAAGCCTGAAATAATTGCCACATTTGATCAACAGAACAGTAGTTCATAGCCCAGTTTTGAAAGGAGGCACCTCAATGTCTGACAGTATTTACATGCTTTGGGCAGACAGAGCAAATGAACCTCAGAGCACTTGAATCAGCAGTGTAGATAAGCATCCAAAGAGCAAGACTGTAGGAAGAGCTTCCAATTTTCTTACCTTTTCTCATTAAATGGCTTGGCAGGGACCACCGCAATAAAAATAAACTCCTCACCCTGTTTTTCAAATTAGCCCATTATCTCTGGACAACCCTGATTTGTGTCTAATTTTGCTTCCCCCAATCTTTGCAATCCCTGATGCCAAGGGGCCTGCAGGACATGCTGCACCCCTCACCCCACCAGTGCCCATCCCCATGCCAGCAGACAGCTCCTGCGGCCGCCTGGCATCCCGCTCCCACCTCTGCTCCTCACCCTTGCATACCTTCTCCCAGAATACTCACCTCTGACAGGAGACCCGTTAACTAGGCTCTCCCCACAGAGGAATGATGTGTACAGGCTCTCAGACGCAAGAGAGTGAGCGAGGAAGAGATGCCCTGTAAGCCCTACGTGATAAAAACATCTCTAAAATCATGCTCTGAGAGCAGTACTTCCCTCTATTCCCCTCCGTCCCTCTTCCTCTGACAAGAAATGCTTGTGATTGCAAATGCCGAATATTTTTGCTGATTAATATTTTAGATTGCCCCTTTTGTTCAGGAGACAATTTTATCTTTAGTGTTACCAGAACTGAGTTTTTATTGCTCTCCATTAACTGCATCCCTGTGAGGTATTTGTTTGCATGCCAGCTCACTCTTCCTCCTTTACTCTTTTCCTCCCTTCCTCTCTCTCATCCTCTTTATTTCTGCTACTGCAAGTCATCTAATGTGAAATGTTCTCAGTCTTTGATACGGAGTGAATTAAATGATTCTTAATTAGCTTTTAAAAATGCATTGTAGATAAAACCACATTAATCCTCTGACCTTCAGCTCGAACAAAAACATTGTGTTAATTGTCCTGAAAAATAGATAATTCCATTGTTATAAACTCAGAGGTCTTGCTTAAACAAACATAATTGTCAGACACAAGGGTCTGGCACAGTCACACTTCAAAACACTTTACAAAAGTCTGTCCAGCACTATTCTGGATGAAGGAGCTGCATCTCCATATCCTCATGAAGGGGATTGCTGAGCCTCAGCAGAAACAAGTCTTTGTCAGGATCTCCCACAGCTCCTGGTGGTTGGGAGTCATTGGCTCAGAGGAGTCCAGCCCACAATCTGACTGAGAAAGGGAATCCTCTCTGTTGAAGTTTTGGTGCCCAGCCCTACATGAAAATGAGTAAGTGGAGATTGGTGTTTTCAGGTACGCATAGTGTGCTTGCAGAGTGTTTCCTGATGGTCCCTTTGTCAGTCTCAACAGTATGGAGCTTCTCTGCTCCTTCCTGTGTCAGCTTTCCCAAAAATTCATTATATTTACATGCAGCCTTTGTCTTTAATTTTGATTGCTGCAAACTCCTTTCCCACTTTGTTTTGGTTCTCACAACAAATAACATAGGTAATAAATGAGCTTATGAAGCACTGAAAATGTCAGCCTGGATCACCACACCATTTCCTAACTAAAGCTCTGCTCAGCTGTCATTGATGATCTTGCCTTCCTGTTATTGCTGCATAATTTGAAATAATAACGGTAATAAAAACACCGAGGTCTTCTGCAGCATTTTTTGATAGCAAATCTTAGAACCACTTTACAAGGGTAGTCAGTGCCTTTTCCCCCACTTTCCACAGGGGAAAATCAGGTATAGACATGTCACTGAGGCCAGTTGTCCATCAGACTTAGACTCCGTATCTTCTGAATGCCAAACCAATGCTAGTTGGATTAAAGATCCAAACTTTCATAAGCTTTCATTATTTCCCTAATGAAAAACCAAGGGCACCAACCAATGCAACTGATGTTTAGGAAGAAAATTAATTTGCTTAAAAACATAAGGCCTGATCTGCTAGACAAGTGTTCAAGAATCCCTAGGCTCTGATCCTCCATAACAAATATTTTACAGGTGTCAAACCCGGGTACCTCCCTGAGTAGTTCTGTTTAGGAGAAATAAAATGAGTCAAGTTCTTGGTATGCAGATCCACTCACCCCAGATCAGGGAGCATGATCTGACTTGTGGTTTATTGTGTTGGTACCTGCGTGCTCCCAACAGAGCATCCAAGCCCTTACTAAGGAGCATTTCAACCCCTGTCTGAATCAGGGAGGTAGGTGGTTGCACAGCCAGTGCTGTGGATGCATCGATGACGCATGATACGGTTTCATATGTTTCACACCAGGCAGTGTTAGCAGAGGCGAGGAGTGGTGATGTCTCTCTAGCTACCAGATTAAATCTTTGCCTTCTGATCAGGAAAAGTCTCTCGGGGTTTAAAGTTACAGACACTGAGGTACACTTTAATGATGTCACTGTCAAAATCAAGCGAACTTTCTGTGCAGTCACGAAAAAATAAAGGTGATGTCAGATGTAAAAACTGAAAACATTACCTTATGACTGCCATAGAACCAGGTTAACCAGGTTACTCCTGCTAACCTGTCACCCAGTGAGACCATGTACCTGGGGGAGAGTTCATGTTCAATCACCCGTAGGAGGGCGGATGTTATAGTACTAGGTAGGCAGGGTAGAGGGGAGGTGATCAAGCAAAGAGAACCCTCCCGATCACAGGGATTTTTTGCATAGGTTGACCACAGATGCATTTTCATCAATCGTACTTCCTTTGTTTTAAAGGCCAGTCTTTTCAACTTCCCAAAAAACAATGATTTAATAGGAAAAGGGGGGGTGTGGGGGTTGGGGTGGGTGGAATTATACGCCAACAATGTGTTCTTTGTTATTGTGTTCTATACAGACAGTAAAACAAAATCCTGTGTTTTAAAACAGTAAAACAATCATTTTTAAACTCCTGGTCTGAACAACAACAAAAAATCCATTTAATTTTGTGCCTTGCTTGGCTTAACGTTACCCTTGCAGTCTTTATATGCAGCCTGCTTTTACGATATGAGAATAACTAGTGACACCTGGTGGCCAATTATCGTTTCTTTCATGCTATGTGCCCTGGGTTTTTTGTTTGCTTTCAAATGCGGCTATTTAAAGAGTTTGCTGATGAAATTATGTACTATTACTTATTTCCTTATCCTATTGCTTTCATGGCTAGAAAGATGTTAGAATGTCATCCAAATGTGATACTATTCTCAGAAGAAATATTTTTGAATGACAGTACTTTCAGCACTGCCAAAAAAGTAAAAATAGATTAAAATATAGTTTATGACATAAGTTTTTACTTTAAAAAAAACCCTTTCTTGGCATATCCACTCATCTAGAGAAGTAGATACACACCACACTGCCTGAAATGCTTTGGGTGGATCCATCTGCAATGGATTGAATGCTTTCATCTGGGATCCAAATGTTGATCCCAGACTTTTTCTCATGAGCAAATGGGTTGTGCTTGCACACATTTGTAGGAAGACATTTCTGTTGTCTCTCAAGAGCAGGGTTTGAAACTCCTCACTCTGCCCTGCTCACTGCCAGGAGTGTATTTCCAGCTAGGAAATAACTGAAGTGCTGACAGCTTTCAGCAGCCCAGCTTGAGCACTACCATGTGTCTCATGTTCCCTAACGTGATAGATGTCACACGATAGATGTCAGCAGATGGGAGGGTGGTGGGTGCAAGAACCCCGATGTCAGACCTACAAGGGCCAGTGAGGTGTAGAGGCTGTCTCAATTTAGGCTGCTTACAAGGGCAATATGGAGTTGTGAGGATAGATCAAGAGACCTCAAGGTATTTTGAAAGCATCTGGTCACATACAGAAAATGAAACATGTTTATTAACAAATTTTCTTGTGTCTTATTAGACCAAGTATGAGGAAAAGGTAAAAACTTCCATGGAGAGGAACTAGGGTGCAAGCATACATGTTACTGTGCATTTTGAATGGGCCAGGCTAGTTTTTGGAGTGGTTGCTACAACATGTAGAAGGTGGGAGTTTTGAGGGGTAGAATCCTGTCTGACTATTTCTTTGCCTTTTTTTTTTTTTTTTTAAATGAAGAATAGGCACTCTAGTGTGTTGACCCTGGCCAGCAGTTAAACACTCACACAGCCGCTTGCTCACTCCTCACCCACAATGAGACAGGGGAGAGAACAGGAAGAGCAAAAGTGAAAACACTCATGGCTCAAGACAAAGACAGCTTAATAAGTGAAGGAAAGAAGAAGAAGGGAAAGAAAAAAAAAACAAAACCCTAATGCAATGGCAATTGTTCACCACCACCCACAAGCAGACCAATACCCACCCAGTCTGTGAACAACAGCCACCCTGGAAGACAACCTTTATTGCTGAGGGAGACATCATATAGTAGGAAATATCTGTTTGGCAAATTAGGGTCAGCTGTCCCAGCTGTGTCCCCTCCCAGCTTCTTCCTAGCTTGTTGGGTGCAGGCAGAGTCATGAAAAAAGGAAGTCTTCATGCTGTGCAAGTACTGTTCAGCAACAGCCAAAACACTGTTGTTTTATCAGTGTTTGAGCCACAAATCCAACATGTAGCACCATACAGGCTGCTACAAGGAAAATTAACTTCGTCCCAGCCAGACCCAGTACAGACACCCATAATTCATCTTTATTTGCAGCTAGGTTTAGAGAGAATAGGAGGGAAGACAAAAGTAAAAGTAAGTAACAAAAAAAAACCCAAAACAATGAGTTGCCTAGTGGTTCCTCATGTAGACAAAATGTCTGCATAAAAGCAGTAATTGAGGGAGAACAGTGTGTTATGAGTTGAGAGCAAATTTAGGAACAAATCATGTTAAAGCACAAAGACCAAAAAAAGAAGGTCAAGTTATGGACCTTAGAATTCTGTGATCGTTCTCTAGGATATTACTTATCAATATTCTCTTGACAGCTTTCTCTGCTAGACTGTTCATCCACTTGTAGATTTCTGCAGGGACCATAGCTGGGCTTGCTGTGTGTTTGTACAACCCTTAGCCAAGGCCCTGGCTGTGGTCTCAACTACAGTTTCAATGGGCAATGTCAGTATATGAATCAATGCCCATACACTAAAGCCTATAAAAAACATCTAGCTTTCCCAGCTGGCTGAATGGAGCTTCAAGTTTCATCTCCTGCACTAAAGGCTGATTCATTCCTGACTAATAACTTGCTCATGACACTATTATGCATGTCAAGCCCATCCTGATTTCTTCTTGCCTACTCCTCCTCTGCTGGATCCTATTCATAACTCACCTGCTGTTTTCTGACATTTTTGCGTTAGCAGAGGCTTCTGCTTTCAGACATAAGCTGTGCACCCATCCCTCAGTGCTGGTTGCATTTATGAACCCACAGAAATGCTGGATTAGGATTCTGCACGGTTACCAGCAGGTGATGTTATTCACTCTTCCTTCTCTAACACAGACAGGGTTTAGTGGCAACTCTTGACTTTGCTAACAATTTCCTGTTTGTAGGGCTTTGTACAACAAAATCACAGAAAGTGGAGATGGAAATGACCTACTAGGTCATCTAATCCTTCCTTCTAGCAATGCAGGATAATTCCTTACAGAATATCTTCAAGTGCTTTATCCAGTTTAGTTTTAAATGTCTGAAGTAACTAGGCCTCCATCAATTCCCACAGAAGATTATTCTACAACCTAATAGATCTCACAGTTAAGAAGTATTTCATTCCAGTCTGCCTAAATTTTCCCTTGCTTAATTTTATCCCATTACTCAGAGTTATATTCTCTTGTGACACCCAAATATAGTCTCTCTAACCTCAGGGCCGAATTCCCTGCTGCTTCATGTGTTATATTGCTACTTACATTTACATCTGGAAAGTAGCTTTAAAACTGACAAGGTGAATGGCAAGTTAAGGTTGATATTTTTTCATACCGCCGTGGAATTAAAAACTTTGCAACAGGCAACAGGCCATGGCCACACATCACCAACATACAAGTCATTGGAGAGACTGAAACTTGCATGTCAATACAGTGTCTGAATTGGAGAAAGAACAGAAAAAAGTGTCACTGAAGTTATTTACAAACTAAGAATATTCTTCACAGAGAGGAATAAAATATTCTATTCATCTCTTCAGAAAGAGGTGACTGTGTTACAGTGGATACTACATACCTTCACAACAAAAAAAGTTTCTGGCTACTACAGCTCCCTTTAATCTAGTAGGAAGAGTTTAACAAGAACGAATGTCTGAGAGCTGAAGTGAACTGAATCCAGACTGAAAATGAGGTACATGTTCTTGACACTAAGAGTGATAAACTGTCACAGTATAGGGTGGATCTGTTTTCCTTGATGTCTGAAGAGGATAATTGTTTACCTAATGGAAGATACAAATCAGCTGAAAAGGTGGCTAGGTGAAATATAAGAGTCTCACAGCAAACTGCAGACTAGAAATCCTGATGATGTGTTCTAGCCTTGAACATTACAGAAGTATATCCTCAGAGATACACATGGTAAGCTAAAAGAGAATGCAATGTAGAGGCAGTGCAAGAATGCAGCTGGAAATCTGCAGGTTCATTGGAAAAAATGGAAATTTATTTCTGCATTCTTTTTGTAAGACTTTGGAAGCTGAACATATGACTGGTAGTCATCCTCTAAGTACTCAGTCTTCCATGGAGAATAAGAAAGCCTGGTTTTCTAATTGATATTTCCAGAAATCATTAAGAGACAGACATGGCTATTTAGTAAAAATCAAATTGTGTCTCTCCAAGCATATAATAAAAAAAAAAAAAACAACCCACACACACAATAAAAATGGGGTCACAATGAGGGACAAGGCAAAAGATCCAGCAGAGTAGAGATACAAACACAGCAGAAAAGCAAATACCATGGTCTCCACATGACTGGCTCTTAAGGGAGTTTGCTCCTGAAACAAGACAAAAGGCACCTGAAATACGTCTTAGACTGAAAGTTTCAAAGCATTCAGTGGGTGTCGAATTTTATGCTCCAACATCAGCAGTGACTGACAATATGAATTCAAAGGTGCCTAAAGATCTGGCATGGCACCTGGTGGGATTTACAAGCATGCCAATGTAGGCAAGACACATAACTCCCATTGATTTTCTATGAGAACTGAGCTCCTAAACTACCACTTTCGAAAAAAGTACAGAGCCTGCAAGGTCTCTCTGGTGTTTCTGAAAATATTGTACCTTGTTGCCTATTGAAAGAGTTCTTTAGCTGGAAACGGTACCATTATTTATACCAAGACCAAACACTTGTGTCCTTCTAGGACCTGGTTAGGGTTCAGTGACCAAGAGCTAGAAATGAGGGGAAATGCAAAGAGACAAAGAGTTAGAAACAAATTTATCCTGCCTTCCCCTTGTTTCTCCCTCATCTCACAGTAACGACTGGCTCAAGATAAGACTGACTCTCCATCATGACTGATGGGTCATCTCAGAGGTGGACGACTGAACTCTCTCATTTAGTATGAAATCAGCTTCAGAGGAAACTCTGTCTCCCTTCCCATCCTTTCCCACCACCATGGGTTGTCCAAAAAAAGCTCTAGAAGAGAAAGTGACTGTCCACCATCTGAGGTGCCTGCTCTGTCCGTGAAGTGTTAGCCACTGATGAATAAGCTTTAAGCACTGTTAGTGGTCCTATTGTGAGCTGAGGCTTCCAAGGCTCTGCTGAGTGTTGCTCAGCCCAGACCTGTTTCATTGTGTTTATTCTTTTCTGTCTTTGCGCAGAGGAGGGGGTGATGTGAGGAAGGCAAATGGTGAATAATGGTGCTAAGACCTGGTTGGCAAAGAACTGGAAATGTCAAGCCTTTAACAAATACAGAGAAAAGGGAGGAGGCTTAGGCTTGTACTACAAACTCACTTTTCCATGAGCTGGCAAAAGAATTTTCCTTGAGCAAAGCAGAGGATTCATTTTAGTGTCTGACAGGCAATCTCTTCTAACTCTGCATTGTCAGTCTCAGTCTCGTAAAGAAAGTTTTCGGGAAATGTGATCCTAGAAGGCGATATATATTCAATCTAAAGACTACACAGGTAACCAAATAATTAGGTTGCCTTTGGACTTTCAAAAATGTAGAATGAACTACCTGTGCTGTGCAAGCAGCTGGGTGGCATAGCTTTAATTAAAGAATCTAATTTATTTCATCAACCCTGTTTATGTTGGTCTGGGGATTAATGTTATGTTTATTTTTCCAGTCACATCCAGCAATAACAGGATTAGAATATGCCTATGACTCAAACAAAGCAAAGTTAATCTTTTTAATGAAGGAAAACAGTTCTGTGCCCTCAAAATGAGATGTACATCTGAGTCAGCAGGCCTGATATTTAGCATAATTATTCCATGTGAAACATCCATGCACAGACACATCAGGCAGGTTACAATGACATACCTACACAATGATATCTATTTTCTGCTGTCACTCAATGGACAGGTTGAAGGCTTGACCCACAACTAAATAAAGTCAGTAGGAATTTTCATAGTTTTTGATCAGGCTGATTTTATTTCTTTTCTTTTTTTTTTTTTTTATACTTAAAAAGGAAAAGTAAATATTCCCTTGACCTTGAAATGAAGTTTTTACTAAGTTTTAATGAACACAGAGATATAAAGACTTTCATGTCACTTATTTGAAAGTATAATTCAGTGTCTTGGAAGCTTTTCCCCTAGAAAGGTTCATAGAGCAGAGGTATTCCTGACTTATAATAGGTCATCCTTTACACTTTACTCTTAGTTACAACTGTTTAACCTTTCAGTAAATGTTCCCAATGGCAACACTTGTTCTCTTGATCTGTTTTTCAAGAAACAGAGCCAACTTTGTGGCTTTCCTATACATAACTGAGAGTTGGATGAAGTATTATTGAATGATTAGGATAATAGAATGGGCAGATTCTAAGAGGAAGAGCCATACATAGCTGTGGTTATAAGTGCATTGATTTTTAGCTTGATTCTTCATGAGGTTGCACTGTCATAGATTTTGCTTCACTTACGAGAGTGTAATTAGTGTGTCACCTATAAAGATGAACGGATAGACATTACATTCTTCAAGATCTCCCTTTTCATCGAGTGAGAATGCTGACTGCATCTGTGTTCAGAAGTACAAAAAATATCTTCATCTTAGTGATAATGTCTACAGATGTCATCTCTGTATCCAGCTATCCAACAGAAAGAAAGAAAAGGGAATATGTTGAGAAGTACAGAAAGAGATATCACAAGGACACACAACATACACTTAACAAGGCCTATTCTGACTGTAAAAAAGATCCTTCTGTGAATCATTCAAATGTGTTGGTGATGAACCTACCTAAGAAAAATATAGAAAGAGTATATATCCCCCATGCTGTTTCAAGAAAAGGTAAAAAATGCTGAAGACAATTTTCAGCAGTTATAATATTTACACTAATTCAAATGATAGTTTATTCCAGGAAAAGATCTGATTCTTAAATTTTAGGATTTAATGTTATTGTCTGCATTTGCTACACAAAAAGCATTACCTTTTCCCTAAATGACTGTAGTTTGTGTAATTAACTGCACTTAAAGCTTCCTGTGTGTGGATGACTGATCTCACATCGTGCTCGAGTTTTGCTTTTTTAAACCATTCCTGATGAATGCAGAACGCAACGAAACATGTTTCCACCTGCTCATCAGTGGGGGAGACTGAATCCATTTCAGCAATTACAAAGTAGAAAGGAGAAATCACTAATTAGTAGAACCATGAATCACTGCTACAGTTGAAATTGGCCGTTCCCAAAGTGCAGGCTGTTTCTTACCACAAGTGTAGCTGAATCACTTGTTTGCTCACATCCCTCTCTACTTGTTTTATTTTTTACTCCATTGAGTGAACTTTTTTAATGATCTTGGGAAATCTGTTTTAGGTAACATTTAGTATTTCAGCCATGCCCATCGCCTCACAACTTTCTGGAAAGCTCTGTAGGCTTTAGGCTACTAGCTGCCTCTGTTAACACTGTGCTGCTCGGGACTTGGAGTCATTCAGTGGCTGCACAGAACACAGCGTTCCTTTGTACATGGTCATGGACAAAGTGGTGGGAGGAGACAGTAGACTGTAACACATGCAAGTGCTGATGATTGGAAGGGACCTGGAGACACCAAGGAAATTAAGAAGGGATCAAAAGGGCTGCAACTGCTAGTAGGGAGGAAATAGAGATCATGGTAAGGGGAGAGGGTACTCTCCACAGAGACTGGAAGGGCAGGCTTGAATATTTTTCCTGCTTCAATGGAAAACGATCTGACAAAGTTTTAGAGTACTGTCATCAGCTTTCTATTGCAATCAACAACAGAAGAATGGTTTTTATTTAGTTAAATAATCAGCTGGTTTTTCAGTCCTAAACTCTTCAAACCTCTTTGTATCTCACATGGCTATCAGTACTTTTTGAGAGGTTTTTTTTCTTACAATCCAGATTCTCAGTGCTTGAGGAAACTTGATTTTATCTTTTGGAAGTTCCACTTCCTCCTGTTTCCACCCAGCAAGAGTAACATCATCTGCAGTTTCACCTCACTTGGTGTCCTAGGACTTGGAGAGATTTAAACTCAAGCTCTATGATCTGTGATTCAAGGCTTACTGGCCTCTGCCAATAAATTTCCCTGCGCATTTTCACTGCAGGAGGGGTAACTATTAGACCTGCCACTACTCTTCTTTAGGTACTATTTTATTTATGAAACAGCCAAGAAGATTGCTTAGATCCTAGAATTTTCTCTAACAGGTTAAGAAACAAGATTGGACAGGAAAAAGGCTTTTTTGGATATTTGGATTGTACTGACAGGAAGTCACAAGTTATTCTCAAAGGAAGCTAGTTAGGCTGAGAGTATACTGCTGTCACCACATGGATCAGGGAACAGCTCTGAAGCAGCAGCGGTGCAGTATCTTGCTTTTCCTTGTGCACATCTTCAGCCTCGCTGGTGCAGTGAGATGCCTTTCTTACACTCACCAAGAAATCTTATTTTGGAAAGGCAAGAGGATTTTTGTCAGCAGTTGTCACAGAGCATATGGCAATATCATGCTCAGTGACTAAGACGGGGAACAAAACCAAGTGTTGGTCCAGTCCAAACACAGAATTTTCCATGTGGGAGAAATGTTGGTATTTCTGAACAGCTCTTTTATGTCAATGTCAAATTTTAGGGGGTTATTTTTGATAGAACTTTCCTAGACTTTAAACCTACTGAAAAAAAAAAAAAAGCAATATTGTTTCAATTCCCTCTAATATGATTTTTTTTTAAATCTTCATTGTAAAATGGAGACATTACAATAGAAAGTGTAGGCACTCTGATAAAATGCCCCTATACATAGACATCTGCTGTTTCAGAAATGTCTGAAATCAAATAAAAATATACTCCCAAAAGCTCTGAGATGTGGTAAGATGACAATTACTTCATTAATGACATCACACAATTAGTGTAAAATTATCAAAAATAGTATAAATTAGAAAACAACTAAAAAATATTTAAAGAAAGTTCAGAATTAAACACTTCTTAATGTTGGAATATTAGTTGCAATCAATACTATTGTGTGGAATAAGTTTTAGAACTCCAAATAAATGAAGAAAAAAGAAGAAAAAAAAAGCTAGACCACAGTATATTTACATAGGAGAGTTAAAAATGCATGTTTAATTGCTCTATGTTCACTAGCAATTCATTCTTCATAATGCTCAGCTATCTCAGTTGTCTTGCTTTTTTTACCACTGTAAATCACATTAACCACAAATCTTGCTACTTAATAAATTGTTTTAAATTGTTGTACATCTGCTAGTTTGGGAGCAGACTGTACTGAGACTGGTCTAGTAGTCTAGGCGACTTTAATTATGTTTTTCATTCACATGATGGAAATTCTCAGCCATCAGATGCCAGCTGCTATCATTTTTGCTTCCACTCTTGTGAACCCTTGCTCAGGGCAGCAAAGGGAACATCAGCTGTCATACTTGTAGGTACATTGTCTTAAAAGGCCTGCTGTTGTTTTGCATTTGCAAAGCCAGCAGCAAGCTCACAAAACATGCTCTCATTGTGCTTTGGTCAGTAGTAACAGCCAGAAGTGGTTTTTTTCTGGACACCCAGCACAATTTTAACTTCAAGGGACTGGAATATATAATTTCAGTTGTCAAGACAATTCTCTCTGATTTTTTAATTTTCTTTTCATTTTTTTCCTGCTTCTTTTTTCTTCTCTTAATTACAAAATGAATTGAATAACTAAGTCAAAATAAACGGTAAGGAACAAGCAAGGATGCAAGATTTGTGAAAATATTATTAGAAAAATTCTTCTTTGAGTCAGCTATGGTCATATTGTGTGAGGCATTTTCATCACAGCTTATTTTCTGAGCCTATGTAGATCATTAACCATCTAGTGGGTTTGATCAAGGCCTTTCAAGTATGTGATCATCAGCTGAAAGATAGAGATGGTAGATGGTCAGTGATAGCTGAGGTTTAGGATGAGAATTCCTCCTTTAGTATATGCTTAATGTTTTAAATGTCTCTTTAGTTTTTGATGCAGTGGATTACATTTTTCAGAGGCATCTAGTAATTCCTCAGTGTCTCAATGCTTGGTCTAGATCAGCCAGTAGAGGGAAATCTTTAGCATCTTCAACCTTAGTTACTGGATTACAATGTTTGATTAAGATATTAGCTATCATTCAATTCGAACACTGTTTTTGCCAACTGACCCTGAAATTAGTTTCTGTTTGTAAATTTGATATTGCTGTCATGTTCTTTGACAAGCTTCCAAAGATAAATGTTGTTTTAGATGCAACATATAAAATAATGCTTCCCATAGTAAAAGTGGTTATAGGCAGCTATTTTAAACATGTATGAATAGAAGAGCTATCAAGATATTGTCTCTGAAATGTTCATTTATCTGAATAACACTTCTAATTTAAGATTATATATTTTGAAGTAAGAGATTTCTAGGTAGAAAAAGCACAGAGAAGCCTTTCAAGAGAAAACAATTTGAGATCCATTTAGTTCCCAGGACTTCTTTTTCTGTGTCAAAATTATCGGTTGCATAGAGCTGCTGAAGATCTGCTGTTCTCAAATGCACAATGTACACTGTATTATAAATCCATTGCTAAAAAACTGTAAAAGTTTTGTGAATCCCAGATCTAGATTTCACATCAGAGCAATGTTTTAAATATTCCATTTTGGAAGTTTGTTTAAGCTCAACCAACCACACTGCGTACTAGAGCACTGGGGTTTCCTTGTCTAATGGCTTATTACAAACCTCCTAGGGACTCACTGGCATGAAAGGCACCATATAAGCTTAGAGGGATTTTTTTTTTCTTGCCCCATGTGTAGTTTAGATGTCATTTGCAGTTACTGTGTACTGTTAGTTTACTTCAAAAGAATGCTGATCGAGGCCTGAGGAAAAGATTGAGCTATGTGCTAAAAAGAGGCGAAAGAATAAAGTATTGCTTTGCAGTTTCAGTGAGATACATCTGTGCTGGCTGCCACATGCTCATTCCCAGCTTGAATTCAAAACTGATCCTTTTAGCCTGTACAGATAAGAACAAAGTCAGATCGTGTTTGTTTAAATTTTCCATCTTTTTAATAAAATAATAAAATAAAGTTTTTCTGTAGCTTAATCTTTTTTGAGAGTCAGTAAAGGAAAAACCTGTTCATTCACCTGGGAAGAGGGGGATGTTGTACAGCCATGCTTGCTTTTTGAGAATACAGTCCAGAATACAACAAATATTTCTTGAGAAGGGGGGGGGAAGTGTTTCACAATCCTCCACAGCTGACAATTAATTTTTTTAGCTATGGTGCTTTGCCTGTTGAAGTCTGTTACAGGTGCTTTCAAAAAAGCTCATGGCTAGGGTTGTGAGAAGTATCCAAAAACTTTGTATTGCTCAGCATATGAGTGGTCTATGTAAGCCCTTTAAGAAGATCTGAATATCAAACATGCCCTCAGCAACTTCTGAAAACTTGACTGCTTCAGTTTGGGCACCAAATGAACAGAAGCTTCAGGTTTTGAAGTCTTATCTCCTATAGTAAATCTACTAAAGAGGTTTTTAATTGCTTTATGTTGTTGTAGAAGTGGGGCTTTTCTTGAAAATAAAATGCATTCCCTGTTCTTGGATATCAACTAAAACTGTCCCCAGTACCAAGGACAGTCACAGTGGTTTTGACCGTGGTGCTGGTCAAGGCTGCTAGAGTGCCCCGACTGAAGTTCATGTGTTATATGGGTGTTAGTGAAGAAACGTCTCCCAGGAAGGATGGGCAACATTATCATGCCATACACTTCCTCTTATCAGATTTCAGATGTAAAGATTTATAGAGAAAATAGCCAAAAGCTCTGGAGATGATACTTCCCAGGCTGATTGGCAGAGATGTGTTCAGGATGATGTTCCTATGTTGTCCAACACTGTTGTTTGGAAAAAAGTTAATTTCTTCTGGAAATTCCTCTTCTTAACTAATCTGAGAAAAAGACTCACCAACAGGCCAGAGAGCTGCTTCTTCTTGTTGCTAAGAAAAAGACATCATGTCTATAAAATCTGACATAATAAGGCTGTATTCCCATCCACACTCCCAGAGATTAAAAGTTAAACTCTAGACCTGTGGAAAAAAAGAAAATGAATGAGGCAAAATGCTCATTGACTTTAATTACACTAATATAACTCATCGTTCAATTAATTTTTGGTATTTTTTTCCTCCGAGTTGTTTAGTTATGTGCTATTTGTGTCTTACAGCAGGTAACCACATTTAGGAACTTTGGAAATCCTGATCAGTTTTCCCTTCTCTGTGAGGTCTACCAATTGTTCGGTTCTTGTACCTATTTCATTCAACTGTGAGGTGCCTTAATGTAAATGTTATATATTTTCAAAGGAAATTCCGTTGTTCAGCGTCCTACAAAACCTCCTCAGAACAATTTTCTGTAAATCATTCCAGCCCAGTTGTGTAGGTTTAGTCTTAGAAATGAAACTTTATGCAGCTTCTCTTGAGAAGTATAGCCTAAGAGTGGATATATTTCCATTTTCATATCATCTTGTACAATTGGAATCAGGTATTGGTAATTTTTCTGCACTTAAAAACTAAACCAAAACAGAAATACGCACACACACCCACCCCAAATTATAAGACTTTCTTACTGGAAAAAGTGTCCAGATATTTACTCAAACTTTACTATATGTTATGTACTTCAGATGATGGAAAAAAATGTTGATTCTTTTAACATAAATTATGGCTCTAAAATATATTAAAGTATGTTGTCCTAGTAAATGATGACTTATATGAAAACAGTAAAGGAAGAACTTGAGGGCTTTATTTAGATCCAGTCTGCTACTGTAAATGATGCTGCCAATTTATTTATTTTTTTATAACCTCCAGCAATAGAAGATTATTGTGATAAATGATTCATATCGCTTCAATAGACACCTTTTAAAATTTCCATATCTGGCAACTAATAGGCACTTCTTGAAGGCTTCAATAGGTTCCTTAGCCAGATAACATGGCTGAAAGCTGTCTCATGATTAATTTCATCTAAATGTGGTAATTATCATACTTTGAAGTAATGCCTGCAAAACATGCTTTCACAGTGTGTTAGTGGAAGCAGAGGATTAACCTAGAAACATTTCAGTTCAGAGCAGCATATCACCCAGATAGAAATGTATTTTCCCCTATATTTTTCAAGACTTTTTATTAGATTACTTGGCAGTCATTTGCATTACCTTATCTCATATCAACATCTTCACAGCAATTTAGAGAGCAACAGAAACTTTGTACTATTATCAGAAATGGGATAGTCTTGGTTTTGCAAGCTACTTATTTTGACAGATTCTGCCCTCAAGTATTTCTTGTATGAGTGTTTAAGAGCACAATTAATTTATCATTCGTATATGTTGCGGACATAAGCATTATCCTGCCTATATTCTAGGCACACTACAGATCATTAGAGAGGATGTTCATTTCCTTATGGGCACCCAGGAGAGTAACTTCTATGACTACTCTATGCATCTCTCTGCTTCCTCTCTCACAAGACCTGCATGAACTATTTCTTAGTTGTACAGGTGAGACTCATAGAAAAGGTACATAAGGCATCCACTATGGTTATAAAAATGGTCAATATTTGTACCCAGATAAAACCCTTGACGTAGAATAACAACAAGAATTACCATGGAGAAATAAACTCCCAGTGAGTATTTCTGACTACTTACACCTGCTTAGTAAAGATTCCAAGTCTTCTCTCAGCCATCAGAAAAAAAGTCCTATAAAAGAGTGTCACAAAAATGCCACCTTACCTGGAGATAAGACTAAACAGCTGAATGAAGTCTCTCTGGTAGGCTGTCTGGCAATGCCATATTTAGATGCAGACAAGTTATTTTAATGTAATTTAAATAAATCAGGGATAGATTTTGCCTACTCTACAAGAGAGATTTTCTTCAGGTTCATAAGGTATTCCACATTGTGGAAGTGTCGTGTGCTCTTTTTCACAAGCATGAAATGCATTATCTTGAACATTAATTGAACACTGAAGAAAGTTTGGAGAAGCAGAGACCTTTCCTCCAGGAGGAACTGAAGGGATGGCTCAGATTTTCTCTCTTCTCTTTAGCTGTAAATCTTCCATTGTTTTGAAGTGCTGGAAATTCATGGCAGCTGAAGTTTTGGCTAGGTGTTATATGGAGACTTCCAAATTAAGCCTCAGTTGTGTGGTTGTAAACAACTTAGGAAGATAACGCTTTTCATTAAGTCTACAACTACCTTAAAGAAGGTTGCAGAGAGGTGGAGGTTGGTCTCTTCTCCCAAGAAACAAGCTGTAGGACAAGGGGAGATAGCCTCAAGTTCCACCTGGGGAGGTTTGATTGTGTATTAGGAAAAATTTCCTCACTGAAAGGATTGTCAGGCATTGGAACAGGCTGCCCAGGGAAGTGGCTTGATCATCAACCCTGGAGGTATTTGAGAGGTGTGTAGATGTGGCGCTTAGGGATATGGTTTAGTGGTGGTATTAGCAGTGTTCGGCTAAGGGTTGGACTTGATGATCTTTTCCAACCTAAAAGATTCTATGATTATGTGTCTCTATTCTTAGGCTTCTAGCGCATCTTCCCTTGCATTTCTGCAACCTAACATGGTGAGCAACCATGGCTCAGCTACTATGTGTAAACCATGACAACTCAATCACATGTCAAATCTCTCATATTACTATATTGAAATTAAATAAAAATGTTCATGTTCACACAGATTTAGTTTCATTTACACTTAAGGTTAAATAAGTGCAGCTTTATCATGAAACAGAAAGGAACTGATTCAGTACATCATTTCATTCAAATGCATTTTGCAGCAAATAAGTTGTTTCACCCCTAAAGCACCACTGCAGTTTTCTGCCTACTTGTATACTTCCTATGTTTTTATGCATGTGACTTCTTTTTTTTTATCTTACAGATAAAAAAGAAGCTGCTGTGTCCAAAGAACTCAAAAGTAAGAAACTACCCTGCCATAGGTTATGATCTCTTTTATATGTCAAGTAGTTTCAAACAGCATGTTTCAATAATTCAAAATAATAGTTACTGAACTCTTGAAAATACAAAGAAAGTAGCTACACCATTTATAATTGGAAAATGACATGTTTAGACTTCAGCTGCCTCCTACTTTCTAATTCCATTCTTATCATACTTCTAATTCCTCACTCCTCTTTTTGACAATTTTGCCTTCTCCTCTTTTCTATCACTGTCTTAAAAAACAAAGGTTTTATGGGGAAGGAAATGTCAAATGCGGTCTCAGCTGAACATAGTCTCAGCAGCTGCACTTTCAGTAAATGGGCTGAGACTACTGAGAGTCCAACATGTTGATGACCACCAAATTTGTCTTCACAAATCAAAAAAAAGGGCTCTGCCTACCTAGTTACTTCAGATTCAAAACTACTTCTGAGGCAGAAGAGAGGCAGGGGCTGGGCTCTTCTGCATAAACAACCAAAATATGCTCTGAGAACACCATGTTATTGACGAGGAAATTCCTCTTTTTCTACAAATTTGCAAGCATCAACACAGTAAGGAGAGTAAAACAGTTTCACTGATAAGATTTCATCTGCTCAAATCTCTGTTCTGAAAGCGATGTATGTAAGAAAAATTAGGAAAACTATGGGGTTTCAAAATATCATTCTGATTTATGATTAAAGAATGCACTGACTCCCTTCTCCATATATAATCTTTCCTGATCTGTATAACAGAATAATCCCGTGACATGCTCAGTTTTGCAGGAATTTGTTATAAGATTTCTTTTAGCAATCAAGAAAAGCTTATACATTCATCCTGACTCAAATTTTGCAGAAACACTAAACGAAAGATTCAATGGGCTTACACTACAAGTAATATTCTGTTAGTGAAATAACTGCCTGTTTGCAAGCAGGTCTGTAAAGGATCTATTGATTTGGGCACATGATTCCTCTCATGAGAAAACTCCCCAGCAGCTGTCATGGCAAAACTTCCCAACACCATTGCATTAGTGAAATTTGCAGGGTGAAGTTTTCAGCTGAAACTTGTTCATGTAAAGATGCAGAGTCATTAAAACTGAAATAATTTGTGAATTACAAACTAAAAAGCATATGACTAAAAAAGAAAGTTTAAAACATTTGACACTTTTTACTAATGCTACTGAAACTTTAAATTTAAAAAATGCAGAATTTTTTTGTCATAAATATCTTTTGTAATTTTTTTCTTCAAAATTATTTTATTCAGAAAACAAATATTTTAAATGAAAATAAAATCTTGGTAGAACAAAAAGAATCCTAGCTTAATTTATTTTCTCAGTTGTTATGAAGAAAAAGTTTTTTAACAATCTCACTGGCCAGCAAGTTCTAGCTGAGATCTCAGAAGGGAATAAATGCAGGAGTCCTGCAGTTTTTTATTAAGTCCACCTTGTCACTTGTAGAATATGTGTGTTGGATCTCCTGCTTCTTCTGCAAGAGCAGGCACTCAGGAAAGTAATACTAAGTAAACTCTTCTTCAAGGTCTTCTACACATTTCTCTGAAGGAGGGGTGAGCACCCCAAGTAATTACAATGCCATGATAATAACTAAGTTAGGATATAATTATGTGCAGCAGACTTTTAAATGGATGGAAAGAAAACAATCTCATACATGCAAACTATATTTTGTTTTCATTCTGTTTCACAAGACAGTCTCATGCATCTTTTATGAACTTCTCAAAAGACAGAAGGGGAAGAACTCAGAATTACATTCCTGATTTAGCCATATTCTTTTTCTTTGTAATAACACAGTGACAGATGTGAGGTATTATCTAACATTCTTTTGGCATTCTGTAATTCAGATTGTGATTAAAATGATTAATTATTTCCTCTAACAATATGGAAATGTGAATTTTAATTTAGAGGATCTTCCAGTTGCTACAAAAAATCCATTATGAAAGTCCGCGGAGTTTAGCATATGGATATTTGTTAAGTTACTGTGCTTCAAGTACAGTGTTGTGCTTGGGGATGCACATACCTTTCATCATTTGGACCATCGTTCTGCAAGGAAATACCCTACCTCAGCAAAGAGAGGGTGGTTCAACTGCTTTATGAAAAGAACAGGAGCAGAACTACAGCTCCCTGAGAGGGCCTATTTCTCTGCTAGGAGAACACAGCCTTTGCTCTTTCAAGTGCAGGATCAAACATGAAGTTTCTCTCCTAATGCTCCTTTCTTTCCTCAGGATGGAGAGAGATTCCTGGTGTAGCTGTGTCTGTGAATGTACTTTGCTGAATTAGCTCAATTTCACCTTTTCTCTTCAGGAATACTTTCAGATTAGGAGGGAGGATGCCACCCTGACTATCTGTGGGATCCCAACAAGCACCACTGCTGAATTCACTGCAGTGAATCCTTGCAGGCTGCTATAGGCTGGTTCAGGACCTTCTGGTGAAGTGTCTGGAGAACAAGTCTTATGAGGGGCAGCTGAGGGAGCTGGGGTTGTTTAGCCCAAAGAAGAGGAGGCTGAGGGGAGACCTGACCACTCTCTACAGCTACCTGAAAGGAGGTTGTAGGGAGGCAGGTGCTGGTCTGTTCTCCTGGGTAACTGGTGATAGGAGAAGAGGAAATGGCCTCAAGTTGTGTCAGGGGAGGGTTAGATTAGGTATTAGGAAAAACTTCTTCACTGAAAGAGGGGTCCAGCACTGGAACAGGCTGCCCAGGGAAGTGGTGGAGTCACCATCCCTGGAGGTGTTCTAGGAATGTGTAAATGTGGTGCTTGAGGACATGGTCTAGTGGGTATGGTAGTGTTGACCGATGGGTGGAATGTATGATCTAATAGGTCTGTTCCAACCTTAGTGATTCTGTGATTCTGCACTCGTAGCTGCAATTTCAAATGTGCAGGGTGCAGTGCACAGATGCTGCCTGAGCAGCAAGGCCATGCCCAAATCCTAGATACCTGCTTTGTCAATAGATATTGAATTCCGAGACCAAAAAAAACCCAAACAAATAAACAAAAAACCCACACCCAAACAAACAAAAACCAAAAAACAAACACCCCACACCTAGAAGAAGTGATTCAGTGGCTAACAGCAAGCATTTACTTGCCCTTCAGCTGGCTATTTTGTTGATGTTCTTGAGTTTATTGAATGTAACTCAGATCTTTTCTCTTTGGATAATCTCCTTGTCTAACCCTCCAGTGAAAAAATTGCTACAGGCTGTAGTACCTCATTTATTGAAAGCCTGTCCTCAGATTTCTGGGGTTTAAGATATAACAATTTGTAGTAATTGGTTTAATCTGTTCTCTTTTTTTTTTAAGAGCCAGCTAAACCTCCTGCAGCCAAACCAGCCACCAAAAAACCAGCAGCACCAGGTAAAGGAGTAAAATGTTTTCATTCAATGTATTTCTTGTGTTCTTGAACCAGTTTATTGTATCATAGCACCATCTGCTGGATTATACAAAAGCCACTGATTTGGGGTTTTATGTCTGCTCTAAATTGTGATAAATTGTATGTGAAATCTGCTGTGAACAAAAGCATTTTGCACTGATCTCATGTTATGGTTGCTTCTTGTCCTCTCATGGCAGCTATGAGGTACAATATTGGGCTATTCTGCAAGGCTTGATATTAAAAAATGAATATGGAGACTAATTTAAAAAGCAATGTTTACAGAATTGAGTTTCCATGTGAAGCTGTATTCAACCCCTGTGAGAAGGGGATCTGATTTTTCAAAGTGCTGATCTCACAGTAGGTTTTACAAAAAAGATAGTCATAAATATGCACTGAAAAGACAATCAAATATTTTTAAAACAAAATAATGACACAAGTTCATATCTGAATTTAGATTGGATTGTAAAAATATACTTTTTCAAAAATCTACTCTTTAAAAAAATTTCTGATCCCTACTGCTTTACAGGCATTTTTAAAAATGCTATGTCACATTTCTGCTTAATTTAAGAAAACCCAGTATAATGAATACAATCTCAGTATTCAGGATATTTGTAGTTTTACTACATTTTAAGTTAACTAAAAAAAAGGGGAATTCCAATGTGAAAATGTGGTCGCTATAAAAACATCATAATATTATTCTACTCTAAAGTAGGACAGCCGATGATGCACCAGGCTCTGTGATGCTGAGCTGTGTCTAATCCTGGCATCAAAGGAGTAACCAGCCCGCTCCCTTTGCTGCCACTTGCCTCCAGCTGATCTCACTCTATGTGGCTATGTGCATCTAAGTGGATCTGGGATTTTTTTTTTTATTTTTCTTTAAGATGGTTTCCTCTTTCTCTAATTCAGACATTTTTGGTGGTCTCTCCGGATAACCTGCACTAAATAAGGGAATAATATTTTCCATCAGCAGGATACATTGGGAATTGGTTAAGGATCAATGCAAGCCAGCAACATCTTCAGTTGCCTCTACCACCAAAGGACTTGCAGCTTGAAGTGGCAGTTGATATAGACTGTCTCAGGGCATACTGTACAGCTGTACAATATACTGTGTGAAGCTGTCCTAAGAAGCAGTATTTTCCTATTGATGCTACCAGTCTCTGCCTGCTGTGTTTGTTTGATGCCGTGTTCTGTTGTGCTAAGGCAACTGGGAGAACAGTGTAAATCACACCATTGCCATGGCTTAGAGGTAAAACTGTCCTAGAAATGTGTGTATATGGCAGGTTGTTCAGTCTGGATCATTTCGGTAAGTCTGGCTCCACAAACATATCTGTGTAACTGCTAATTTCTTAATGCAGCTTTGTTGTCAAAGTGCGTTGTACAGCCAGACCCTTAGATGTCTCAACAGTACACTGCAGAAATCGTTATGTTAGAAACATATGCTTAAAATTAATTCATTCCACCTGCTTGCATCCAATATTTGTGTTTGGTTTTGAAAAATATTCCAATGAGTCTGCTTGTTGGCAAGAATAGTGATGACAGTACTCTGCTTAAGATAAAGAAAAGGGGAAAAACTGGCATGGCTTATTATGGAAAAAGAAAATGAGTTTGTCTCTTCTGACATATTTCTAAATATTTAGTTTACCTTAAAAAAGATAAGGAGTGGTAGGCTAAACATTTTTGTTTCCCCTTCCCAAATGGCACCATTCTCTGAAAATTAATATACTCCCATAATAACTCACCATAGCAAAATATTAAATACGCTTCCTTGGCAACATCATAACTAGACTCCTGTCTATTAGTACAGTAAATTAAATACATTATCCAATTTCATTTTCTTCTACATATCTTATTACATCGCAACCTGTACCCCAGAATGCCTAAAGCTGAAGGTTTAGTTCTAATAACAAACTGAACAGACCGAGAGCACAGCTGGTCATCTTCCAGTGCTTCTACATCACATATGTTCTTGGTCTTAGTGTCACTGGTGAAGAAAACCTTGCCTAATACACTGTGCACTATTTTTATCTCCATGTATTTATATGGAGAAAGCAAAGAAACTGAACATAGAATTTAGAAGTCTACGAGACATTCTGCATCTGGAAAATGATGGTTGCTCAATAAAACCAGCATCAATGAATATCTGTTACTTGAGTTTCAAAGTGGATATGCACGGCATTGAGTGC
>NW_010229941.1:15276-33440 GCF_000690775.1 Eurypyga helias | reverse complement strand
CTTCTCACGGACCCTGACAAAACCCAGTCCCTGACGGATGCCCTAGTTTTGGAAGTCAGGCTTTGTCCTGTCCTGCCCCACCTCCGCCCCCCCTCCGAAGCAGCAAGTCACCCAACAGGAGATTGTTTTGGTAGTAGCTACTCACAGTTTATGAACAAGGTGGTTTCGGAGATCCTGAGTAATGTCTTCATGCCACTGCTTTCGAATTCCAGTATTGGATGGTTGAGCTGTTGGCATAGCTCCCAAACTGGCAACGTTGGCGCTTTCACTCATCATGGGGCTTCAAAAACAGTGCAAGAATTGAGGGTGAGAGTCGAGCCCAAGCTTAGTCATCTTACAGTCATAGCCTCTTTTAGAATAATGTTAGGACAAAGTGCTAGTTCAGCCATTCCCTAATCAATGGACAAACTCTACAGAAATAGCTGCACAGACACCAAAACAACGTCACAAAAGAGTACATGCTGTCCTACCCAAGGATTTGGGAAACTGGAACAAAAGCTACAAAATCCAAAGGGAGAGATAGCCATCAATGGAATTTATCCCACTGTTTATGCAAGAAGTGCCAGGAGATTATTAAGCACAAGGATCACTTACACCTCAGTGACTAACTTGCCCCTTACTCCCACGGCAGCTCAGTGGCAGGTTTACTGATCGGGGTGGCACACTGTAAGTGCACTGGAGCTTCAGCTCTGCTCAGATACTAAAGCAGATAATGCCTGTAACCTCTGTGACCTAAAAGCATCCGTTTGCAAGTAGTGACAAAGTTAAGATGGACACCGAGACTTCTAGAAAAGGTAACAGACATCCTAACTGCGGGGCTTCTTCTCCAACTGTCCTCAGCAGCAACCATCAGTTCAGTTCCTCCCTGTATAGGCATGCAATATCCTTACGTACACCCCTCCTTCCACCTCATTTGTTATGGGCTATCACCAGCATTTGCAGCTGAACAAAATCACTGGCGTGCAAAGAATAATTCAACTTACTTTTGAGAATTCATGGTTGAATGTAACATTGAGTCAGGCAGCAGATTCGGTGTTTGAACCCCTACTCCTCCATTCACTCCCATTGGATTTGCACCTAGAAAACAGAGTAAGTATTCTTAAATGAACAGCTCAATTACCGTAAAAAAATAAAAATCAGTAATTGTTCAGCAGTAAAAAGGGTCTAGACTTTCATGTACGTGGACTTTTGTGAAGGGAGTTTAATTACCCGCTGCTCTCCTTACCCTATTCCTTTTACCAACTTAGAGTCTGAGGCACAACACTGGTGACCTCCAAATGAAGCATCACACCATGTCACTCTTCTGCACATCTTCCTGAACTTCTCTAAAGAACAGTTTCAATTTGCTCCAAACGTGACATACCGGAGCCCTTTTCTGTGACTCCCTAAAGATTCACCATCAACGAAACACTTCTGCTTTTTGTTTACAAGCAGCTGTTTGGGGGGTTTTTTACTTTTTTCATTCAAGGCTTCAAAAGCTTAAACCTGACAAGGTCCCCTCCCACCCACTCCATACTTAAGGATCCTGCAATTGACTCCAGTGTTTGTACTAAGGAGGAAAATCTGACAATCTTTTGCCGGAAAAACCTCTAGTAATTTGTTACATACCAAAATCTGCTTTTTCTGAATTGCAGATCTCAATTGTAATTAAAAAAAAAGCCTATTTCCTTCGCAGGCTACAGTTAAGGTCCAAACAGTGAAGAAAAATGCAGCGTACGTCTGTCTGAAACTTCTGAACAGATCATTTTATGAAGCTGTGAGAGCAGTAAGAAAGCCATTACCAAGCTTCACATGTATTGAGGACAACTGATTCCTACCAAATCTGTATTTCAAGCAAAATGAGACACTGCATACATGAGAAATCCATTGAAATTAAGCATGTCAAACCTAATACCACAACCAGGTGTTTAACAGTCTTTTCACAAAGCTGTCTCCAGTCTCCTTTCCCTTAGTCACTTTTTTCTCCGTCCCAGATTCACTTTGCCCCCTGAGAGCAAGCTGGTGTAGAAGACAGTCAACCTTGGCCTCAACTCTCCCTTTTCAACTGCAAAATCCAACCATTCGCTTGACCTACTTAGGACTGCAGTGTGAACACATGCAGCATCACCCAATCCTGCTCCTTGTCCTAGACCAGCCCTGTTGTCATATTGGCCGGTACCCGATGATTCCTACCTCACTTGTAATATCCTTTCTTGGCCACTCTCTCCTAATAACGAAACAACAGTCAAAAGTATATGCTCTCCATGCACACCCTTTCTACACCAAGCTGCATTTCTTCACTCTCCAGGAGCTTTTCAACCCTATCCCATTGGATTTTCTCATCAGTGTCACTAGGAGTGCCCAATAAAAATGCACAGGCCAAATTCTGTGTCTAGGAATTAAAACCAAACAACCAAAAAAAACTCCCTAAAAAAAACCCCAGAGAACCATTTTGCCTCAGAAAAATGGATGTCATTCCTCTCAACCTTGGAGCTTCCAGAAATCCACCCATTTGTAAAACACACTAATACACAGTAGAAAACCATATGATTTTAATTGAATTAAGACTAAGCTCTCGGCACAGCCTGTTACCAACTGCTACTCTCCTCTGCAAGCTCTCAGATCCTTCCCCCAACGCACTCCTGTGCATCCACAGCGCTCATTGCGCATGGGAACTTGTCATGGGGCACAGGATCACCGCAATCCCATACGAGTTTGTGACAAATCTCTACCAGCCTGTCTTTCCTCCTTTTCATTAAAGAACCAAACCAACTCTACTCAAGCAACTCAAGTGAAGAGCTGGGGGTGAGAAAAATTCTTGTGATGTAATCTCAGACTATCAAAAATTAGATGTGATGGTTAAAGGTTACTGCGTTTGACACCAGTTATAGCCAGGTTGGAATTAACCGCACTTCAAATTAAGAATTCTTATGTAGTCATCTGCGATTTTGCAATAATCCTCCCAGACAACTTACAGTTACATGAGTCTACGTGACAGGATTCAGAGAATATGTCTGTTATTTACTACTTTCCATTTTGAAAAAAAGTCAATACATATCAGATACAACCGTAAAACGCTGCAGTCTGAGGGACAAGGAAGTACAGTTGAATACAGGCATTCCAATGCATGCATTTCCAATTAAAAACTCCCAAACTTGCATTACAGTACAATTATAAAGCTACAAAGCAACATTAAATAAAATGCTTTGGAAAACTGGTTCTCAAAAAAAAGATCTTCTTAAAGCAAATACTTTTCCCAGAGAACTTGTTTTCTAAAGGAAGGCATCTGGGCCCCCTGATGTTCCTGTTCCACTGAGAAGCTTGCTATCTCAAGTCCAAAATACTCAGAGCCCTACCTTTTGCAAATTAACTAGCTGTATTAAGCTAGTAGGTTAAGAAAATTTGCATTAGCGACAGCACGGGAAAGCTGCCTGTAGTTTGTATTTGAACACTAACAGATAAACTTACTCATCGGATTCATAGGGCGCAGGCCCTGGGGTGACTGTCCTTGTTGCTGATTCTTCACTTGTGCCTGGGGCTGCGTCTGCATCTGATTCCCTTGATAGGTCAGTCCAAGGGCCGCGTAGGCTCTCTCGATGGAGCTGGGGTCTATCTGACTGGTAGTGTTTATGCTGGGTGTTGTCTGCTGCCCCACGCCCACGGAGCCAGTATTTGCAAGTCCTACCGCAGCTCCGCCCAGCAGCGCTGGAAGAGACATACCCAGTTAACAAGGACAGCAGGAGGTAGCTGAAGTGGAAAGAGCATGAAGAGTGCACTGGCTGTTCAGAACTAAACCATCTCATTCTAGGAACATGCATGGTAGAGGCCAGTTCTGGAAAACCTGTCATGAAACAGGGAGACAAGTTTTGACCCAACCAGCCGTTCCAACAACATACTGAGCTGCTGAGAGGAATGTATTTAGGACACACAACTGTTTGCTTCAAACTGAACACAGAGGCACAGCATGTCACAGAGGCTAAAGGCAGAAGGGTACGTACGGCTCTGAGGCAGCCACTGTAGTGTTATGTGGGGTTTGGGTTTTTTTTGGGGTTTTTTTTTTTTTTTAAATGAAGAAAATGTTCTTAAGCCAAAAAGTATCTCGGCTCACATCAGTTATGAGAAGAGCCCCAAGTAATATTCAGAAAGGAAAAACAACCCCAAAACTGTACAGGTAACATAATGACAAAAATCCTGCCAGAGATTTTGGCAGAAGACTAAGGGGATACAAAGAAAAGGGGGAAGAGACATCTGATGCAAACAGAGGATGAAAGCAGCACCAATCATCAGGGCTGGAATGACACAACCCTCTCTCTGTGTGCAGTCTCCAGAACTTGGCCAACTGGAAGACATGCGAGTGAAAAGCCAATCATTTGCCTAAGAGAGCTATGACGTGTTCACTCTTCCCACTCTCCCGCTAGGGAAAGCCTACAAAGGCATAAAGCTTCCATAAACATGAGTTAGAGACAGAAAAACACTCTGTGACTCTAAAGCAAGATTTTGCTTTATCACACATTCCCAGGTTCAAGGGTATCACCACTACCACCTGGGTGCAAGGTGGTAGTTTAACTCCCAACATGCACCTTATGGTTCATCCAACACATGGAATTCCCCAGCAGACTTACACTGTTGATTTCTTTTGTCCCCGGCATTTTTGAGAGGCAAACATACAGGACAGTCGTGTCTTGTACAATTCTTCCAGTGCGAGATGATTTGTCGGGAAGATGCGCAATGTGCCACTGAGAAAGTAAGTGGAATGAAACACTTTTACAAACTGCAGTCAGCATCTCCACGTGGCCAACACAAACCAGGTAGGGAGCAACTATTTCTCGCAGGGCACACATCTATGCCAACGCAGGCCAGTAAATCATTACTTGAAGTAGCTCAGCACTAACGAGCCCTGAAAACTTAGCTAGAGTTCTTCAACTACTACTGGCTCAACTAAAGCTTACTTGAAAGCTGTTATACACCCAAGCCTCTGTCCCCCTGGGCTCGAAGGGTAACACTGTCCACATCAGGCAGCAATTGGCACAACTCAGGCAAGTCGAGGCTACCAAAGAGGTACCATACATTTTTCCTTGGCTGCTGGTATAGACTAAGAGCTCACCAGTGCCAGTAGCAGCTTCATTCCTGGCTAGCTATTGTTCAACATTTGCCTCTTCCGTTTAAGGCAGACGGGTAGACTCCTACTGGCAGATTGCTGCTTTGTGCCTACCCTTATCAGAAGGCAGCGTCTGAAAGATCTTGCAGGGAGTTACAGAGTTAAGCAAAAGACCTTCACCCATCTCTTTGTGTTACGTTATCCCTTTCTAACTTGCCTAAACTTTAAAGGCTCAGAAGAAGTTTGATTCCCATTCTTAAAGGGACAGATAGGTTAAAACCCACTTCTATTTGTCAAGCCACTCACTACTTCCCCATCTCTTTCTAGGAGCCCTTCTTGTCCTGCAAATGCTGACTGCATCTACACAATCACTCTTCCACTTACCCTGGCAAGACTTGCCAGCCTGACAATGTGTCATGTGGTTGAGGACATTCTTCATGGTTCGGCAATGAGGGAGGTTGCACTGCCGCACCTCCCCGTTGGCCTGCTCTCGCCGCTGACACTTGTGAGCGTGTAAGAGGAGAACTAGTTGCTGCTGAATGAGTTTGCGTTTCTCTGGATCCGCTGTCGGTGCTCCAGACCCCATTCCTTGGGAAGCTGCTGGCCCCATCCCAGCTTGCTGAACTTGGGGAGCCTGCTGCTGGCCCTGGAGAAGGTAGAAAGGAAATTCCCAGAAATAAATCTATTTTTGAGAAGAAGCCATTTAGCAGGTAAACAACAACACCAAAATCAAAGAGAAACTACTACATTCTGTGATTAAGGGAACAGCCCATCTACCTGTAGTTCAGACGACTCAAAGACACCCCTTAGCAACAGCCCTGGCAATAATTATCTCATCAGCCACAATTTCTTCCCCGTACCACTCGCCTACTCCTAGCTCCTGCCTTATCAAAGACCAGCAGAACTTTGCACATGCTCATAGGTTAATTTGCGGTGCTAGACCAACCAGAAAATACTAATAGTGCTTAAGACCTCAAATCTCCTCATTTTGTGGTCTAGAAAGTTGCATCCACAATTCCTGCATTAAAGGAAGAAAGCACCTTTTAGAGGGAACAGTTTTCCCTCTATTTCAGTAAAAGGTGCCTCAGTTGGACTGTTCCTAGAAAAGGAGAACAAAGGGGAAGTCGAATGAACCTTTTTCCATCTGAAACTTGCACACAGACACTCGAAACAAACATCTAGTCTCTACTAGAGAGGAAGGACAACTTCAGGATAATACGTGCAACAGAAATAAGGTAAAGTATGGCAACATCTAGTACTTCTTCTGTACTTCTGTTTATTTCCCCAGATTTCTTCATATTTCTTCCAGGCGACATTTGAGGAGCACTCAGCAGAGAGGCTCAGGCACTCTATACTGCATGTATCACTTCAGCTCAACAGCCTTCAGTTTCTAGCAGGCTCTTCACAGCGGGCTTCAGAGGATGTTTCTGGAGATCTCCAGATTTTTACAGCTCAGCTACCTGCATTCCTAAACCCCAGTTCTCCCCTAGCTCTTCAATACTAGTATTAACCTTACATTTTACAAGGAGACTTCACCAATTACTCAGTCCCCTCAGGGATTGTGCGTGATCCAATACGACCTTAACTGCCTTGTTTGCAGCCCGTCGTTCTGAACGACAACTGAGATAGCAGCAACTTTCCATTCCGAGCTTCATCTGGGTAGCAGTTCAACTTCAAGAGAGTTAATATACACTGCACGGAACATAAGCTTGACAGTCGGGATTCTGAACAGCAAGTTTTGGCTGCTTCTTTATTGGTTCGTACAACCAACTGGTTTGCTAGACTTCCAATGTTTCATGCTCAACATAAAAACATTAAATAAAATTCACAGGATTGAGCTCTTTTTAATTCAAAGATGTAAAAGTTACCCAGAAGTGGTATTTCAGCAACAGTTACTGAGATCAAGAGACTGACCCTCCCTGGTGGGGTGGAGTTTGAAGCAGGGAGAAACACAAGCTATGTTCAGAAATGTGGATTTATTTCTCAAATCAAAAAAATATATGGTGGGTGGGAAAAAGGCAGGACATGTTGCACGTCATACCCCTAACCAACCGAAGCTTCTAAAATAACGAGGCAAGCCCATTCAGCCACCGGTGTTAGGCTCAAGCTAGAGAACCTAATGTTAAGGCCTGCCATTTATAAGCTTGGGCCATCCACTTTCCCCACCACTCTTCCTTTCCTCTTAAATCCTACTGCAGTAACAGTGTTGGGGGGAAGGGGGTAGCAACAGGGCTACTACAGCAAATACTGCCAGGGAACCTCCAGCATCAGGACACTGTTGTGTGCATTCAGGTAATTCAGGGCTTCTAAGCCCTGTAATACCTGTTGGCGCAGGGATACTACCCTATCCCAAAAGGGGCAGTGAGTACAAGCAGGAAAACAATCCTCAAAACAAAGCTACACTAAAGAGAAAGGGCCCAATACACCAACCACAAGAGAGATGGGAGAGAAGGGCAGGGATGTCCAAAGAGGTGGCAAAGCTCACTTCAGTTAAGGAGCTCCATTCCACTTTCTCTGCTCACAGGGTTTGAAGGGCAAAGAGTGGAGGTGCAGCTTATCAACAGAGAAAGCACAACTCGGCCCTCTCCTGAATATCAGCCTTTTGAAGAGCTGAAGCAAGTGCACTGTGTGTGGATTCACAGCATGCATCTGCACTGGCTACAACAGCTCCAAAAACATACAACATGGCGACACCAGAGCATATTGTTCCACTACAACATTTTCTGAAGGCACCTTTCATTCCACTTACCATGTTAGGCATTCCTGCCCCAGGAACTGGCTTCTTGTCCATTGGAAACTGTGGTAAGCTGTTCTGCAGTCCAGCTTTATTCTGCATCTGAGGCCCAAGTCCACTGGCTCCAATCTGCTGCCCGGTATTCTGACTGTATGTCTGGCCGTAAGGGCTGGGATTGTTCATCATTCCCATCTAGGAATTGAAATGGTAAGATGTTTGAGTAAGATAGCTGAAGTTCACAGCGTAAAAGGCAAATGAATACTTCAGAGAAACAAGATTAATCACAGCCATGAAGCACTTGCAAAGCAATACTGATCCACATGCTTCCCCTGCTCGTTTATGCGCCCCTATTTACCCATCACACAGTATTAACTCCTCAACCAGACAGTTCCTATAAACACAGTGAAGCCAACTTACCAACCTCTGAAGTCAGTCTGGTCAGAACTGGCCTGATTATTTCTTTATAAAAGATTTTGTTCAACAGATTTCTCATTTCAGCTTTCCCAATCACAAATTTGTACCATGGACTATATAACTCACAAGTCTGGAAGAAATGTTCTGCTTCCTGCATCTGTGCAAACTCCAAATGGAGACAAATACCACCTTCATTCGTATTACAGCAGGGTTTATCCCTAAAACCTCCTACCCAGCTGTCAGCACTCCCACAGCTCCTCTCCAGGCAGCCATAACAATGCACGTGTGCGTTGTCAGCACACAACCGTTTCAGTGTAAGAATACACCACAGGCATAGGTAACACCACACAGGCACAGTACCAGAGGTCGAAGGAGAGGGTAGGAAGAAACTCTGCAAACAAAACAAAACTACTGAACCACTTGTCCACAGGGGAAGTGGATTCGTATTTCATACAAGCTATATGCATATCCAACCGTTGTAGCATACCAGAATATATCATTTACTGCCTTGGAATGGCCCAGAACCTAAAGAACAGTTGGGAACAATCTTGCCAATAGTGTCACATTTGTCCTCTGACATTCCCACCCCCCTATTCCTTGCATTACCATCTGTTGTTCATGGGAAATCTGTCCTTCTGGGACCAAAACACCTAGCCACAGAGGACCAGGAAAACTGGAGATCTTTGTTAAGATTACTCAGGCAGGATCCTCGAGGAGCCATAACTCATAAGGATAAAAGGGATGAAAATACGTTAAAGAGCTGCATGGTTTCAACTTACATTATCATTTGACTAGGCAACGTTCAACCTCCTTGATGCTTTTTGGTTCAAGTCTGGGTGTTTTCCTGCATCCAAAAAAGTGCACACAAGCTCCTATGGCAGGTTTGTTCCCATCACACCTACATTTATTCTCAAAGCATCCTCCCCTAGCAGAAACACCTTGTTTCTACTCCTTACCAAGCTTCCCCAACCTGTACAGAAGTAACCTACATGCCCCAAAATAACAAACACTTTCCTTTTTCAGGTTGTAACATCTACCAATCCACTGTAATAACCTTCAGTTTGCATTTATAAAACAATGCAGGATCCAACACAAGCTACAGGAAAAGGAACACAAAATTCACTAGGAACCTGCCACTTTAGAGATCTGATATGTACAAGTGAATTCCCTTGAGGACAGTCCCCTCCTCCTCCACACAAGCAATAACCATAACCACACAGCAGTAATTCATTAGAGAGTAATGAAAACAATCTCTACCCATCACAGATAAACTATGCAATTGTCAGGCAGAACTAAAAAAGCTTCCTTTCCTCTGTCTCCGTTGGCACCACCCCTGCCATGCCCCAACTGCTGAATACGCACATGGTCCGTGACTGAGGAGGCAGCTGCTGTCAAAACCAGAACGGGTAAGGCTCAAACCCTTCCTGTCTCTCCCTCAGAAGACTAGTAAGGTCTTATGTGCAAGTTAAGCAGAAGGGAAAGGGAGAAGACAGACATAAGAAGTCAAACACTTCCAGTACTCTTCCCCATTACCACTGCTGCTCAAATTGACCCACAAGGTCCCAACTTCATGAAGGACTGACAGTGGGAATGATTTCCTGTATGTTAGCCTGATCCCTTTGGCTCCAGAAAGGGTTTTGAAAGCAGGTACATCCCCCAAACCATAACCTTATAAGCAAAGTTTTCAAGTTCATCAAAAACCACAGCCCCCACAGTTAGCTGACACCTGAGAGCACGCAGAAGCACAGACTAAAGTTGGCCAGCACTAACACTGCCCCCACACGAGTTCTGTACCTTACGCTGCTATCAGCCTTCACAACCACACCTAACCAAACAATTCAAGAACTGAAGGCTGAAGGCACATATTCACACCCTGGTGTCACGGGAAGAAATCAAGATGCCAATTTGGACAACTGGGGACTGTGCACATTGATACCAAAGGATTCACAACAACTGTGACCTGATGAGCCAGCTTGGTCCTGACCACAGGGGAAAACCCAAACATAGACTTAAAGTACCTCTGCTATGTACCCACAGACGGAAGCTCAGGGATGAGGTCTGACTAGGCCAACCAACCTTTACATCTGCAGCACAGCTGGACACAAACTTTAGGTGAAGCACCTGGATTTTTCAAAAGTACTAATCAAGTTGGCCTAGTACAAAGATCTCTGATGTTTTCTCAAGCATGAGCCATTGGCACTGCTCGGGGTGCAAAACCAGCCTCCTCAAACGTGGCTGTCTCCGTGGCAGGATCAGAGGGCTCTGCTCTCCCTAGCACTGAGAACCATCATCCACCCCACCAAGGGGACTTCCCCCACCTACTGTACCCAGGGACCTGGTAGCAGAAGCCTACATGGCCAGCTCAGCCCAGCTGCTCCCTGCAGGGTAACCCTCAGCTCCCCATCTCAGCCTGTGGGAGAGGCAACGGCCAGAGAAGCACAGGCCAGGTTGGAGGGTAAATGTGCCAAACTGACTCCAAAAGCCACACACCCGCTCAGCACCCAAGGGAACTAAAAACAAATGCCTGAAGGTCTCCTGGAACAAATCAGCAGCCATCACTCTGTCCAGGCGAGACTGACACCTGCCAGATCCACAGCTGAACTGCACAGCGACGCCTCCCGGTCCTGCCGTCACAGACCCACTAACCTGACACCAACAACCTCTGTGCAACTCTAGACCGAGGCAAAGGAAGGGTCACTTGGGAGATTCTTCACCTGGCACGAGGTGGCCTTGTGACCCTAGTACAGGAAAAGCAGGAGCACACTCATGTAATTTGCTGTGACATGTTGAGAAACGAGTAAAAAGAAACATCAAACAGGAAGAAATCAATGACCTCATGACTACAGAAGGAAGAGAAAATAATCCTGTATGATTTTATCAGTAGGAAACAACCAGAAAGACTCATACAGTTCATCATCTTAATGATCCATTGGGAGTGAGGGCAGATAAAGAATGGAGTGCAGAAGAGCCAGCCAAAGAAAGGTGGCGTTAGTCCCACTGCATGAGACACGTACAAGGCTTCATCTGCAACACCACGCAAAAACATACATGGCTGAATCGTAGCTACAAGTCAGCGAGTGCAACCTCTACTCACTCCTTCCTGGCCACCACCTCCTTCCACTGCTCTTCCCCTTTCTCCTTTGATCCATCCCATCTGGTTTTTGATCTCTCCTCACCTCACAGCCTCAACTTACTTTCATCACATACACAAGGACCTGCACACAAGGAAAAGCAGACAGAAATCCACATCACAGTAAAGGAGGAAACAAGCGTAACGGCAAAAGATGATGCTGCATGGCTAATCAACAACTTGACTTTCCTGCCTCCCATGGAAGCAGGGGCTACCATTACCAGAATGGTGGAAGATACGCACATCCTCTCACCATGTGAGGGACACAGGTGACGTGAGTTCAGGAAACATCCTAGTTCACAAGGAGCATCAGATAGGGCTGTTCAGACACCCCCTCGATCTGAGAAGAGCAGCTACAAAAGTGAAGGAAATCCCCCAAAGTTTTCTTCTAATACCATGAAACTCTTGCACCTTCAGTTTGGAAAGAGGTCAAGTAACTAACTCTGCTTCTAGTGTTACTGTTGCTAGCAGAGAGTACAAATTGAAGAGGAATACCTGTTACAGCTATGCACAGAGGTGTTACAAATACTGTTTCTCTACAAAGACAACCGCTTCACTGACAGTCTAATATTTGAAAGCCACTAGATCTCAGTGATCGTATTGAGCAATGACCGGTTTTAAGATATGCAAAGATAAACATAAGCACGGGGAAGTAAAGAAACAGAGTTACATTTTAATAACGTTCTTCCACATAACCCAGCACTGGCACTATCACCTATGTCCCTGGCTGTCTTCAAGGCCAGGCTGGATGAGGCTTTGAGCAACCTGCCCTAGTGGAAGGTGTCCCTGCCCATGGCAGGGGGGTTGGAACTGGATGGTCTTTAAGGTCCCTTCCAACCCAAACCATTCTATATGTCTCTACCAGGGTAGCTGCAGCGCACGCACTAGTTTAAGACCATACTGATGGTATCTCCTATCTTTCTGTATCCACGTGTTCACAAGTGGAAGTTAATTAACTTTCCCCAAACAGGAAAACTAGTTTTAGTAAATTCCAACTGGCTCTTTAAAAACAAGAGTTGATTGTACATCACTTTGTAGTGCCATTCTACTGACCAGCAGATCATTAGTGGACCCAGGGATTACTTAACAACTAAATTTCACTAGTGGTATCCCCTGCATTCTTTCCAAGGACTGGTATTGATCGTTATTCTTTGCACTTGACTGAGCATTTAAAGATGCCCATCACAAGACATCAGCATTACTTCACTGCCATTTGCTCAATAAACTCCCTTCACCCCAGAAACTTAGACTCAAAGACAAGTCTTTACTGCTTCATTTCTCCCTCATAAACAAACATTCCTCCCTTACAGCTCTCCCTAGGATAAAGTGAGCAATTATCCATTTTTTCACCTTGGTTCATCGAAGAAGAAAAAGCAAAGGGCCAGAACACACAACTACACTTGTAATGGATTATTGTACTTGATCGAGTGGTACGCTTGCTCAGAGAGTCTCAGCAGTACGGACACATTTACCTGTTGAATCAAATAGCTAATGAAAATAATAAGGCAACCAAGAACACTGACCTTGTACCTAAAATGTGGCACTGAATATGCTAACACTAAGGGACATAAGGTGCTTTTATTATCTTTATCTAATTTTACAATTTGAGGGTAACATCTTCAATCTCTCTGTGGCTTTAAATGGAATTTTATTATTCTGAGATTCCTTGTTTACTTGAAGGGAGTTGTGGAGATTCTGAAGAACTACATTTGTCTTTGTCATTTGGCTTACTGTTTGAATATATACAGGGTTCTCTCCTCTTACAAGGGATGTGCTTGGTTTGATCAGTTTCACATCTGTTAGGAAGAACTGATGGCAATATTTTACAAAGAGTCACTACTGGAACTCCAAGTCTTCCAAACATTCCAAGTCATTTCCCATGCAAGTGAAATACGTAACAGAGGCAGTGGTAATGCCCTTACTGATCTGAGCTGCCTTCACATGCATTTCGTTACTTAAGCAACGGAACATTCCTTGGATCAGCGGGAGAGGCCAGGTGAACATCGTCACTTTGGGGTAGAGCACTGCCACCACAGAAATGCGCACACCGACTTATGCACAGAAGACCCTCCTCCCCTAGCAAGACTGTAACTGGGCACTCTGGACAGAATCCAGCAGAACAATAAACCTAAGGTTTCAACTAGATATAATTCCAAATGGATAACGGTTCAAAACAAGCAACATTAATTCTTCTGAACTTATTATAGAGCCTTAAGTTGCTATCTGTTTGCTTTTAAATTATTCAAAGCTATAAAACTATCTAGTGAAACAAAAAGCTCGGAAAAAAATGCTTAAACACTGAAAGAAATGTTGCAAACAATTTCCAAAACACTATTTTAAGAGTAAGAGGCACATCTGTCATCCTCCTTACTTGCGCACAACGAAGCACATAGAAAACAAAAAGCTATTCAAGAATGCAAAACTTGTTACAATTCCCTTCCTCTCCAACCTTCTAACAGTTCCTTTCAGACTAGACTTTCATAGGCATTTTTAAGCTGGTGCTGTCACCCCAGCAGGGTCCACACCCTCCTCTGACTGGCAATATCAACTCCTTTAATGTGTCCCCTCCCTAATATCAGCACTTGCTTTCCAGCTGGTGAGTAGAAATTGGACCAGAAAAACAAATTTAAACTTGCCCCCTTTTTTTTTTAAAAAAAAAAAAAACACCAAACCAAACCAAACACGTTAAAACAACCATGTGAGTTTCAAGCCTGGATTAGCTCCTGGACACAGCATGCCACACAGCCCGCACAGAGATGGCAGTCAGTCAGAATTGCTTCTTTGCATGTCAGGGACTGCTCACATCATACAGAAAACTACAGCCTTAGACCACAGGATGCAAGCGGCAGATTACGACAGTACAAGTGCATGCCCACCAGGTGACCCCAAACCTATCGCTTACAGTGACATTTGGGAGCGAGTCCTAAGAACTAACACGCACAACTAGAAAGCTGGGAACTACACGGCTAATGTGTACAGCAAGTGTTCCACAGGCTGGCCGATGTTTTGGGAGGAGAGGAAGAACACACTTCAGTAACTGAACAGGACAACAGCACAAACATCACCGATTTTTGTTTTCCAAATTGACTAGGCACTTGGAGCCCATCTTTACTGCCACAAGAGCATAACATCCTCCCTCCCAACCAGTTAACATCAAAGGAAGCCCCAGCTCTGCCTCCGTACAAACGACTGCAGACAACACCCCTCGGCTGCAGCACCAGCGCTCCCAGAGGCAACCCTCCCCTCACCCGGAGGGGCTGCCTGTGGCAAGCCAACCTGATGAGGTGGAACATTACCAGTGTCAGGTCTAGGTTTTTTCTCCTACTGAAGGCCAGCTCCTGGATAAGGCACATTTTCCATAGGTTTCCTTCATCACTGCAGAAGTTATTACACAAACTCCCACATTAACAGCAACACAGCACTAAATTTACCAATTAAAAAAACTGGCTTTTAAAACTGACTGCTCAGGGTCCTCTGTTTTCACCTACTTCTTGAAAATTTGTAGGTGGGAAAAAACAAAAGCAGATGGGCGGAGAGAGAAAACGGTCAGACATTACTGTTGTCAGATTTCCTTAACTCCACTGCATGAAGTGAAACACAGGCTCCCTGCCAACAACCAAACCAATTGAAGACATTCTGGAATTTCAGCCTCCATTTCAGACTGTTCTTTCTCATCCGGCAGTTTCAACTCCTTTATGAGGACTATACCCACTGTACTTCCGCTGAAGTCTCACTGTTTTTTAATCGGTGATTAAAGAACTCTTCCGTATTTTTAACCAGTCTGGGACTATGAAGTAAATGCCAGAAGTTATCCTGTATTTGGTCTGAACATTCCCAAAAACACACCATGTTCTTACTTCACACGCACACCACACGCTGGAAATTTAAGCAAGCGAGGGAGACAATTTAATTTTGGACTTCATCGGCCAAAAGCTTGATTTGTGTCCTTTTTTTAGTTCTCCTAGATAACAGGGTTTATTATAGTACATAACCCCACTTTAGCTCCGATAAGTAAGGATTAAGAAGTCGCACTTCACCCAAATACCCAACACGTCAATTTTTGACCTCTGAATACAGCTTTCTTAAGATCAAACTAAATTTTTTTTCCAGCCAAGGAATAATGATTGATACATTATAGAATTTCAGTACAAGAATACCTTTAAGTAGTGACCCATTTCTTTTCACTGTAAACTGCATACAAGTTTTCTACGGTAACAATCAAGCTTTGCAACACCTTTTCTATCAGGCAAAAATATCCAAAATGGCCAGACCACAAAATCAGCTCCTTACTAGACATATACGTACACCGGAACCATTGTCAGCAGCGTGCCGAGCTGAAGTAAAACAGCTAAGATCAAAGAACTTCGTAATTAATAACGTTCACTAGACACTAAAACAATTTTACTAAACACATTAAAGCACAGCAACATCATTAATACACAGCCCAATTTTCATCTATCTTTCAAATACATTTACAGATTACGTTACGTGTCATTCCAAGCCCTCCAAGGGACTGACTACGGATCACTAGATAGATCTATTAGGGTACTGCAAAGCATGTTGGAAAAACCTGCCCCTCGTTAGCCAGGAAACACAAAATACCCACCTAAAGCAAATCATTTACTCAAAAGCCTAGAAAACATTTAAAGCACTAAAAACTTAAGAAATGCTCAAATGGCTCCCTACACTAAAACAGCTAGTTGTGCACAACAAAAAATGAAGTCTAGGCATCTCTGTCACTTAAACAAGGAGGTCCCCTCTCGTCTTTTCTGTGACTCACCACAACTTTCTTCCCATCTCCTAAACCACAAAAGCACATCTATCTCCCTTCCCAGTATAAAAAAAGATGCTTTTTTCCAGCTTTCTGGTTTACTCTCCTATAGACAAAGCCTTTGTAAATTTTAAAGTGAGAACCGAGTTGGATTGAGTCTTTCAAGAACCCAACATTTGTCTCCAGGCGTTTATGCAAGCATTCTCCACCATGAACTCAAACACCTCTTCCTTAACCAGGCCAACGCCTGGCCGAGCACATAGAGCATATCAATCCATTCAAACCCCTATGTGCCTCTTCCCATCCACTACAGCACAAACACCCAGCTGATCTCAGGCAACGCACACTCCCGTTAAGGGTCCGTGTTGGGCTGACCCTGGCTGGAGACCATGTGCCCACCAAGCCCTGCTGTCACCCCCCTCCTCAGCTGGGCAGGGAAGGGAGAATACGATGAAAGGCTCGTGGCTCGAGATAAGGACGGGGAGATCACTCAGCAACTGCTGCCACGGGCAGAAGAGGCTCAGCTTGGGGAAAAAATTATTTATCATCAAATCAGAGTAAATGGAGAAATAAAACCCAATCTTAAAACACCTTCACCCCACCCCTGCCTTCTTCCTGGGCTCAGCTTTGCTCCGGATTTCTCTACTTCCTCCCCTTCAGCAGCACAGGGGGATGGGGAATGGGGGTACTGGTCAGTTCATCACTTATTTTCTCTGATGCTTAGGGGGAGGACTCCTTACACTCTTCCCCTGCTCCAACGTGGAGTCCCTCTCACAGGACAGCACCACAGGCTACGGTTCTTCACAAACTGCTCTGGCATGGGTCCATTCCATGGAGTACAGTCCTTCAGGAGCAGCCTGCTCCCAGCATGGGTCCCCATGGGGTCACAAGTCCTGCCAGCCAACCTGCTCCAGCCTGGGCTTCTTCTCTTTGCAGGGCCACAGCTCCTGACAGGAGCCTGCTGCAGCGCAGGCTGCCCACGGAGTCACAGCCTCCTTCTCGCATCCCCCTGCTCTGGTGTGGAGTCCTCCACAGTCTACAGGTCAATCCCCATGGGCTGCAGGGGAATCTCCACTCTTGCACCTGGAGCACCTCCTTCCCCTCCCCTCCTCAACTGGCCTTGGTGTTTGCAGAGTTCTCTCGCACATCTCTCCCTCTGTCTGCCTGCAAAGATCTACCCTCTTCTGGTCCCCTCCACCCCCCTTCTTAAACACATTATCACAAAGGTGTTATGACTGCGATTAGCCTGGCCTTGGCTAGCAGCAGGGCTGTCTTGGAGCTGGCTGGACGTGGGCACACGGGGGAGGCTTCTGGCAGCTTCTCACAGAAACCACCCCTGTAGCCCCCCTGCTACCAAAACCTTGCCATGTGAGCCCAGTACAGTCCCAGAGAAAAAAGCACCACAACATCTAAAAGGTCCTGAAGGATTCCCATCACACTAGATGGAAACATACATTTGTGTATTTTATTTGGTTTCATGCTTTGTCCAATCAACTTACTTTTCAGTGTTGCTGATAATCTATACTGCCACAGGATTTCTAACATAGGCTTTTTAATCTAGCAATAGTCTTGCTTGTTGGGCAGGACTCAATTTTCACCTCCCATGACTGCCACAAATTCCACTTCAGCATCCTATAAACTATTTACCACATCATCCAGGACTCTCAGAAGAAAACAAATTCTGTTCTACAGAACCCATACTGCAGAGGAGTAAAACTTACAAAACAAAGTCAGCAAGAAGGAAGGTAGTAACTTTAGCTTTTCTTACCTTGTTCATGGCTCCCGGCTGCGGCCCTCTCAGTCCAGCCTGTCCTCCCATCTGCGGAGAGCCCTGTTGCAGTGTCTCAGCCAACAAGTTACCAGCACCACCCATTCCTGGGTTTGGGTATGGCATATTGGGTCGCCCTCTGCCTGCTCCAATTGAACCGTTCATGACTTGCCCCTGAAGCATTCCCTGTCCGTTGCCTGCTGCCAACATCCCAGGATTCATGCCAGCATTCATCCCTGTGTTCATTCCCATGCCAGGCTGATTAACTGG
>NW_010229941.1:0-15261 GCF_000690775.1 Eurypyga helias | reverse complement strand
TTGGGCTGAAGGACCCTGGTTTGGTCCACTTGCACCCATCGCCATGTTGGGAGAAGTCAACCCAGCCTGTGCCATGGGGCTTTTCACCATGCTGTTTAACATTCCCATTCCAGGACTATTCTGTTGGGTTTGACTGGCCATGCCCTGGCCAGGGCCACCAACCCCCATATTGAGATTTGGGGAGCTACCAGCCCGTAAAAGTTCAGACAGCTGCTTGTGTTTAGAGGCAGCATCTTGTGCCAGGCCAAGGCTGGTCTGCAGCTGATTAATGTCACCACCATTGGTGAGTCCCAGTTCTGTGGAGCTGATCAGTTCATCTGGCAAGTCATGTTCCAGATCAAAGAGTGATCCAAAATCTGAAAAACAAAACAAATTTTATAAGGTCAGAGCAATCAATAGCGTCTTGAAGAAAAATCTTGTTCATTAGCTTCTTTATTTCAAGCAACTAGCAAACCTCCACTTTCTAGGTTCCATCAAAATTTCCCATATGTGTCGTTATAGAAAACTATCCGATTTGTCACGATAACAGTAATTCTAAACTTTACAGAGTCTAAACCAGAGAAGAACATTCTACTTCACTCTCCTACACCAACTTGTGTTGAAAGATCACTGGATATCTCAGACTATGAACTCTCTGCTTGAGAAATTTGACAAGGAAGGAGAGGAAAAAAACTATATTAAAGTCCCACAGGTTTAGTCAATGGAATTAGACAATAATTATTACAAAGAATTAGAAGGTTGATGGGAAAGTACTGTCTTTAATTTTCAACTTTCACTGAAATCTGTCATTTTTGGAAGAGGCATAACTATATGTAGTTTCCAAAAAAATGTTTACTACTTATAAAATATTAAGAGGTTTGGTTGTGCGGTTCTGGGTTTTTTATTTTGTTTGGGGTTTGTTGTTGTTGGGTTTTTTTAATTGGTTTTGGGTTTTTTATCTTCTACATCCAGTCATTCCCAGCAGAGAACTGCAAAAGTCCATTGAACTTCAGTGGACAGACAGTATCTTCCCACAACAAACACACATTGTCAGAAAACAATCAAAGGAACCCTCCTTCTGGCCATGAAGCTGTGAGAAAACACTAGGATTAAAAAATTGTATTTACATCTCCAGAGCCCATGTGAAGCAATCCCCAAGGTAACCAAATGGAGAAAGATTACTGTTTGGGACGTACTGATACAAGAATATTACACAGTACCCAGAATCAATTTGCTCCAGAAAACAAGTTCTTATGTCTGCAGGAGCATGCACCTTGACCTGTTTATTTAATCTATGGCAGTTAAAACAAAAATAACCTAGGAAGTTTATGGCTAAAAGCTGAGCCACTGTGTGACGCAGCTAGGCACAACTAGGCCGCAAAGCTTAATATTTGGAATCTGAGAATAACTAGTAAAAGGAAGGGGGTTTTAATCTTAACTATTGGAACACTTCAGCACCACTGCCTGAAAGGTCATTCCATGGATGCTCTGTAGGAGGTTATTGCACTGCATTTTCAAAAACTTCAGATCTAGACAGTGAGCTAACATACTGCTCATTATCTCAGCAACTGCATTTAAAAGGAAATGTCAATTAGGCTCAATTCCGGAGAGGCTGGCAAGTTGACTTGGTCCAACTATTAATGGAAAAGGACTACAGTTAAACAGCACCTAAGTCAGAAAAGCTCATCAGCATCCGAAATCTGCTCAAAATGTTTCACACGATACCATACCCAAACTGCCAAATGCCAGTACTAACAGAGTTTCTGCAAACTCCGCTGTTATCACAGATAAGATCATGACTTAAGAATTCTGAAAATATGGTATGAGGTTGGCAAGAATGCAAGTATACCACAACAGAGGAGATTTCATAACTCTATTTATATATTCATCATTACTGCAAAGCACCAGAGACGGAATGAAAATTTCCACTGAAGAACTATTAAAATCCGTTAGCCCATTCTTCATTAATGTAGATCTCGTGCTGAAAGTTATGCCCTGCGACACATGCTAAAGCCTGATCTTTCTTTTGCATCACTAGTATTCTTCAGCATTGACTGGTATTTTTGTTCCTTCGCTTCTGAGTCTTCAGATCAGAAGAATAAAGCTGTGCCCAAGTTCTCCTCCATTTAAAGCGATGTATTTTGTGTCAGCAGACATCTCAAAACACACACTCCTCACAAAAGTAGACTTAAAGGCTCAGTGGTTAGCTTAAGAATTAAATATGGATGAACATGGGAAGAGTTACAGTGGAAGAGACCCTCAGATTAGAGGGGAGATCAAGGAAATGGACAAAGCAACCCAAAAAATACAGGACAGTTTAAATAGCTCCATCTTAAAGATGCCTTTAACATGCAAACGTTGAAGCACTACATCCAGAAAACACTCCGGCTAATAACCTGACAAGGAGCCCATGAGTGAAGAAGGAGTACGAACTACTATCAGTAATTCACAAGTTAGTCTGCTGTCCGGGGGAAAAAAAAAAATCTCCTTAAGGATGAACAAACAAAACTGAAACCAAAAGTGAAGCGTCTGGGCAGAACATGACCCAGCACAAACCCTCTAGTTACAACATGGGCATAAGGGCAGCAGGCAGCCACCTCCCATCCGCAAGCGAGGAAACAGCCACTGAGGCAAAGATGTCAGCACAGCCCAAAGGCCAGTTCTGTGACTGATGGTAGCTGGGAAGGAACTTCTGCTCTTCAACAGGCACGGCTTCCAGCACAGGGCAAGGCCCAAACCAAAAATCCCCACTTCACCTTTCTTGCTATCAGACCACTGTATATGAAGCGTTCACAACCCCACCCCCCCGAAAGTGATCAGTAAATGTCTAAATATGAAGAACTAATTCATTTTCCAAGCCACCACCGAGTATTTTCTCAGAAAGACCCATCTAGATGATTTCAGATACACCACTGCAAAGGGGCGGTGCAATCTTGTTTTGAAAGACCTGCTCATCTTTCTTCACAAGAAAATACAACTCTGCTTCTCTGAAGATCTCATTCATTTTAAAATTCCCCCTCCACATAAATGAGAGGGTAATTCCAGCTTTAAGGTTTACTCGCTCACACCCAGCTAGAGTACATCCAGGTAAAAGCTACCTGAGCTCCCTGGCCTGGTCATTCTGTGCCACCCAGGAACAGCAAGAAAAAGGTCCCGTCTCAATGGTTTCATTTTTTTAAATTAATGTCTCAACTCACAACAAATCAATGGCTACATTAAAAACCAAACCACTAAAGGGTTGTAAGATAATCCCAATCAGGTTAAGTTTTTTACACCCAAAAAATGCAAACTGTTCTTTCCATATAAGACTAACTTGTTAGGATTTTTAATCCTAGATAATACAAAACGACTCATCATAAAAGAACGCTATCAGCTGCAAACTAAAACCATACGTAGTAAATACCGACAATGCAATATTCTGCTGTGTATTTACTGTTTTTATAGGTCTTTTCCAAAACAAAACTTCAAAGTGTTCTTCAGCCACCAGACAGTCTGGTCAAGTATGAAAATCACATTTTTAGTCAACTGCCAGGAAGCAGAAGTTTTCAGATACAGACTGGAACATGAAGAGCCTCAAAAGACCATGAAGACCAGTAAGATTCTGTGTGTGTATGGAGCAACAGCTGCAATCCACTTCACAGTCTTTTACATATAATACATATCCTGAAGCCCACTGTAGGGAGCTCTACCTATGACAAATACAAAACCTGGCAAGGCAGCTCACAGACTACATGACAATAATGGCACATACACTCACACCAAAACCAAAGGCATATCTTAATATGATGGTAATAAATATCCAGAGACCTGACTAACTCTCCAGTACACTGAGCCCACTGCCAGCCTTGCAATCCATTTGATTAAGGATACACAAGATGATTTCTTACTAACAAAAATCTTGGGAGAAGACAATGGAGGCAGGATTAGTCCTGCAAAGGTTTGTCTACCTGATTTATCATCCCTAGAGATCTTAGACCAGATACTGTCTGTTCGGCTACATCCCAATTTTTGTCTGATTATAGTCTAAGAGCTCAAAACCGTTCAGTAATAAGCAGGCACTAAGTGGTAAAGCTAAATCTTTATCTCAGAGTGGCACAGAGTGACTCCACATTATCTTATTTATGGTATTATTAGTGTATTTCTTTCCATAAGTAACAAGATACAGAATAGATTGCTACTGCCACCTAAGTTTTGAAGGAAAAAGGAGGAAAATACCTCCACACAAAAAAAAAAAAAAGAAAAAATCTAAGTAGGTAATCAAAAAGTCTGCCCTAAGGTAGTTTCAACACACAACAGGCATATAATTCTTCCTTTTAGGAACCATACACTGCTACTGAACATTTAAGCAAGGCTTTTTTGTAGTAATAAACTGGCCTGACTTGCCTTGGCTACATCAGATGCGTAGCGAGGAAGTGGGTCAGAAAAGACAGTAGATAGAGGGGATCCGTTTTCTTCAATGGCAGCCCAGTTAGACTGGATTACATACTGTGAACTGCACCCTAAGCCTCAAAATTCAGTGTACACTATGCATTCTTTTCTTAGTTTTGGACCCTACTTCCAAGAAGTCTGCCTTTGACAGCGTCTGATCTGATGTAAGGAAACTGCCCACCTGGGTTGGAAACCCATCTGGCACCAAAATGGACTTCAAACTAGTAGAGATTCAGAGTGGGTCATCAAAATCCTTAAATCAGTAAGACATCGGTGCCTTATCAAGAGATCAATCTTCCAACGAGTCAGTATTTATTTCAAGCTAGTTTTGCTGCAAGAGTACCTGGCATCCCCAGCGATGTAACAGCTCTCAAAGCACGCAAGGCAAGGTGGAGATTTCCGACAAGGCACAGGACATAGGGAAAATACACCCATACCAACTACTTAGTAAAGAGAGGGACGTGTGGGTTTCAAGTGGCACACGCTAGTTTCTTTTGCGTGCTTTCTAGTCTACAGCCATGACTCGGCCGTTTTCTCATTTCTGGATTAAGGCAACAGACCTCTATTCACTTTTCTGAATAAACCCAGCGTTTCTATCAATATGGAGATTCTCTGGTTCCAGCAAATAGGCTGCAGGGAATAATACTGGTTTTCTAAGAACTTGCCCACAGGCTGCAATGGAAGAGGAAGAACGCGTTGCTGGCATATGCACTGGACCCTCAGACTCAGGACATTGAGTCTCGAAGAGGAGTTGGTGTATCCGAAGAAACAGCATCACGTGTGAACAGTGACACCTGAAGAAACCTGCCTGCCAGACGTGTAAGACAACAACTAGGTACTCCAGTGCTTACCTCGCCGCTGATCTTACAGATAAGAGACTTGACAGTTCCTGTCCCTACTTCCCATTTGTTGTATTATATTCTGAACCCAGACATATCAAATTAGAAAGCTGCTGAGCAGTCACCTCTTTGCACAAATGTTTCTGGGCTCCCCAAACCTATCAGCAGACCAAATTGTATCACAGTCGTTAGGTTCACAATGAAACAAGTGGACAAGGCTTAATACAGGAAGCTGACTACAAGCCGTGCATGTGACAGGGTTGACAGGAGCCACAGATGATGTTGGACTACTCAGAAAACATGGTGCCTTTGCTGCACGTTCAGACAAAGAGTAACAATAAACTGCTGAGGTCAGCCTCCTCCCTGCATGGCGAGGTGAAAGCCATCCAGGAATCGAACCGGGCCTAGATGTCAGAGAAGGTGCCCAGAGGGTACAGCCAATATTCCAGAGAAACCAGCTGCCGAAGCTTGCAGTCAAGCACCAGCACTACAAGACCTAAAGTGTATTGTCTGAAACGCTTTTTTAAAAGCAAGCCAGAACTCAAGACAAAAATACAAAAAGGCAGAACAAAATAAGGAGACACATTCTCACAGGACGATTCTGAAATATCCATGAAAAAACAGAAGCAAAGGTGAGGCACAGACCTGAAACAAAGTGCTAATGAAGAAAGTAATGAATTCCCAAGGCCTCTGCAATGGCAAAGAATTGAGGCAGACCTGTTCAGACAGCTTTAACAGGCAGTAAAAAAACACCAACAAAACCAAACCACGTCTAAGAAAGAGGCAAAAATGCTAAGATTCCTACCAGGTGGGTGTGAGACAACTCGCTATACAGCCCTTGGGAGATGAGATTTATTCTTGCCATTAAAGCCCATTAAGGAGAATGCTTTTCATATAGATCCTCTACGAAGCCACAATTACCCAACGGTAACACAAACCCTGCCAAACCTTTTTACCTAACTTAAAGATGTAGAAATAAACTACTAATCTGATGCAAAAGGAAGGAGTAAGAATTCAACATCAGCCTAAAACATCAAGGTCTACATACATCATTGCAACCACTGCTTCCGCATTGCTAGGACATCGCTCCCTATATAACCCAAATCATCACTCACCCCCGAAGTGGAAGTATGATGCAGAGCTCTTCACTATCGCTTAGGCAACAGTTACGGAGAACTCTTATTCTATAGTACTCTATTTGGGCAACAAAATCTTCAGGATTAGACTCCGATATTAATTCTGTTCCCTGAAAGAAACTGGAGAAGCACCGCCTCCTTCCTCCCCTGCTAACCCAAAAAAGACCTGAATTTGTTCACTACATCAAGCAACTTGCCAATTTGAATGAAATCTGCAAAGAACACAGGCAGAAGACACATCTAAAAAGGACATACTCAACCCCCCTGGCAGACAACAAACACGAAGGCACAAAACACGTTGGTGCGTCACAGTGTCGCACAACTACAGGCACAGATTTTTGTAAAAACAACCGAATGTTTGGTGGTCAAAGTCCAATTCGTTGGACTAGAATGGGCTAGAATGCACAGAGTTTCATTATTACTCCTAACAACCAGGCATAAGCATTTTACAAGCGTAAACAAATAATTCTAAAGAGGCAACAACTTATCGTTCAACGTCTACTGAAGTCCTAAAATTGAGATGTCGCTCGCTCCATTTTTAAGCTATCCCAATTCATGTCCAAACACTGGTGTCAAACACATCAACTCTTGTTTAAGGCAAAAAGTCTCAATCTTGCAATGTCTCTACAATCTCCAAGTTTAAGTCACGTTTATCCCAAACTGGTATCAACCGCCCCGCCAATTTTGTTAATGTGTGCTCTAGTTAATGCGTGCTTTTTGCACATTCAGAAGAAAATTGTATTTATAAAAACTGTCTTCATTTTCATTATTCAAAGTTCCTCAAACCCCAATATTTAGAGATACAGATGTTAGCAGGTGCTTACCACTGAAAACCATGGTGAAAATTCAACAGTTATGATTCTGGTATATGGAACTGTAGCTGTTCTAGGGAAGCAGAAGTGGCATAAACCCATGGAAAAGACTAGGTGCAAGGATCAAGATAGGGGGTGTTTAATGGTTCAACACTACTTAAAGGGGAATTTCAGAGCCACTGTTCATGTACCTGCCTTTTCGTGCCGTTACCTAACACAATACAAAGGTACTAGTCTTGCCATCACCGATGGCCCAAACAAGATGAAATTTTGGTATTTTAATTCCAAAATGCTGAAGTCACACATTTGACATCCTTGCAAACATGCTGCTATTTGCAGAAATTTCACTGGGCTACCTTCAGCTTTAGTGAAACGTCTCTAAATTAGTAGTCTTATTCCCAAGACTATCCTTTGCATGCCACTGAAGTTCCCATAAGACCACCTCAAGTTACCTACTGCTGCTCTGTGCTGCCTTGAAATAGCAAGAATGGCGTTTCAGTTGGGAGTCACAAATTGCGGACCACCATGCACACAAGTCTGGCAAGCAGAGATGCCTTGCTGGTCTGCTGCACCGCTGGCCAAAAAAAGGGTACGTGCGGATAGGGAGGGAGATACAGACACCCCTATGTGCACACACACACTCCATCAGTTTCATTTTAGAAGAGATTACAAATCAGTTTCAAAAGAGTAAAGTTCACTTCATTGTCAAGCTAAGGATGACTTTGAAATGATGCAATCTGCATATACAATTACCAAAAGCCATGCCAGTTTCCTGAGTATTACTGATCTGAGTTCATTCAACGTTAGTCCTGAGTAAACCCAAAAGGTAATGCTGAATTTATGTACAAAAAAATACATACAAGTAAACAAACAATAGAAGTCAGCAGCTGAGACTTCTTTATCTTGAACTAGTAATTCCACAGAGCTCCTGAAATTACATTCAGGTATATGTAACAGGCAATTTAGCTTCAGCAGAATCTGTACTGAGAAAGCCGTACACCAGCATTTTGCCAGAATTTAGTATTAGAATTCTAAAAAATAAAAAAAACCAAACCAACCACCTCCCAAACAACCTAAGAATTGAATTTTAGTTCATTATCAGTACGCTGTACGAGAGATTCTCTATTCACTTGCATTTGGGAGTTCTACAAAGCCAGAAACTGCAAATCACGTATTTACACCTCGTACGTACGGAGAGGCAGCAGAAGGTGCAGGACCGAAGTGTTTCACACCATCAAATGGCAAAAAGCGAAAATCTTTCTCTGCCCCATCTCACAATCACCAATAACAGAAAAGAAGCTGTGCTGGTTTTGAAGGCCCTGTACCTAACTTGCACTTTTTTTAATGCATATCTTAGTTTGGACCACGATTTCATCTCCTTGCCGTTCCTGTAAGCACACCTGACATCGCTGACTAAACCATAAGTCACCAGGATTTGAGTTCATCAGAATTCAGCACTCCTTTCTCTCGTTTTCTTCAAGGTTTTGGAAGAAATGAATGCTTGCGGAGGAACACAGCACGTCAAGTTGTTAACAGAACTTTAAATACATTCACGTGCCAATCCATTTTAAGAAAACTTGTTATTCAGGAAGAGAACGAAGTCACGCCAGATACATCACTTACTACTCAGGGAGAGGACTTCCGTGAGTTACCGTAGTTCAAGTTCTACTTGAAGTTCCACAAATTCAATGTCACCATGGAAGTTTTTTGTCAGTGCACACAGCCATATGCAGGGACAGATGTATTTTACTTGAGCCTGCTGCTACAGTTTAAGTAAAGACAGGAAAAACCAAATCCTTGGGGACAGGTGTGTTGTTTACCCACCAGTGAAACCTACACAGCAGAATTCCCCCGTTTGTCATACAGTAAATCTAAATGACTTTTGGCCAAGCCCTCACGGGGGGTGGGGGCAGGGGGGCACTACTTGGGGTGATGAGAAAGGTTAAGGTAGTATCGTTACATTGTTGGAACAAGCACTGAAAGGCTGCTCCTGCTCGAGCAGCGAAGCGAGACACGGAGGTGACACACTGGAGATAACCAAACAGCCTACAGAGAAGATGCAAGAAATACATGCTAAATCAGACAAAATTAAAATCTAGTAATAAAGCCATTTTCTCCCAGTTGTAAAGGTACAAGAACCCAGAATTCCTATAGCAGAAGTTCAGCAAACCTTATGAAACCCACATTCCCTAAAAAGGTGTGCTAAACCCTACAGTCTGCTAGACCCTTCCCAGATAAACTCTGGTTTTCTGCAAATACACAACTGCCCGATAACCTGAACTAGACACCTTCCAGACTAAATCCAAACCCTGTTCTTGGGGGACAAGATGCAGAAATGAGTAGGGTTTGGGTTGGTTTTTTTTTTAATCCAGGATTTAAATCCTCAAGTTCAGCAACAAAGGTTTCCCCTGCAACGCCAAGTTTGCGAATCTGTATTTTTAAACTGCAACTGTAAACCTGTTTTCTAGTCTCAAAGGTTTTTTTATTGGTTCGTGCTCAAGATTCAGTTTTACATCGCAGTGTGTATGGTCCTTGTGTTATAGCAGATACTTCTTTAAAAATTAGGTACCTTTCTAGCACTGCTCAGAAGTGCACACGTGTATCACACACATACACACCATGAACTTGGTGAAAGGAGACAAAAAAGCAGAGTTACAGCACTCAGGAAATCTGTGAGGTTCCAAAGTCTGAAAGATTTTCTTGAAAAAGTCACTAAGCACCACATGAATAATCAGTTTACTTTTTAAAGAAAATCTTGCAGACTTAAATTCACCTGATTGAAATTGATTCCTAATGCAGTTACTTTGAGAACGTACTTAGCTACAAGGCAAAGATGCTCGGGGTTTTGCCACACGAGCATCCACCACTGCAATACTCGACTTAGAGTATATGCCATTCATCAAACCCGATTTTAAGGCATCTCTCATCTCCTGACAACTAATAATTAGGAAAAAAAAAATGTAGCTCTCAACAAGAAGGGATAAAAATATTAGCTGATGGCTGCAAGTTAAATGTAGCTAACGACTTGGTCAAACATTAGCCAGGAAACAGATTTGAGAGAAGCATTTCATTTTAAAAGGAGTATATACAAACACTAGGGAAAAAAAAAACCCATAGCTGTCTGAAAACAGAATTGAAAACCGTGCAGATGCCTCTGGAAAAGGCAGCGAGACAAGATTGATATGATTCATTTTGAGCAAAGAAACATCCTGATACATTTGGAACAAATAAAAGATGAGTATCAGTCAAAACTGCGGCAGTCCAGGCGAGAAGTTTCGTTACAAGTCTCAGACCTTTGATGTAAGGGAGAGTATAGTTTTAAAGGTCAGAAGCAGTTCCTGAAAATAAGGGAACACAAGAGATGGGTACTGAAAGAGAGATGGAAGATGTGCTATTGCTCAGAAAAGCAGGACTCCTGGATATAGCAAACTGAAGGATGTTAAGGCACATATCACAAACACGTACGCCGATCCCCGACACAACACACAGGGCAACTAACTGTAGAAAACCGACTGCCGGTGTCACAGCAAGCCAGAAACACTAAGTTGCTTAAACCCCTGTTCCGACGTGCCAACCCAGAGACGATGCCACACAGCCACGCCGCAGCAGAGGGTATGCTCTGTCTGTATTCCTTGATGAAAACACAGCGCTTCTGAACCTAGAGCCCGAAAAGCTCGCCCAGGTCACAGAAACAAAGGTTTTTTCTACGGGGGGGAGGCGGTAAAACATGACTAAACTTTCCTTTCCCGAACGTGCCACGTAGAAATCCGTAAGCGGCGATTTCAGCGCAGCTGCATTACTGCAGGAAAAAGAGGGGTTCGCAAATAAAAAGGCAAAACCCCAAAAATATCACTGGTTTAAGGCACCCAGTTAAGAAAGTGTATCTTCATGAATGACTTCCAGTCCTTTACTCAAGGAGGCAACTCTTCGGGATGCACTGATCACTCTGTCATAGCCGTGGTGGTGGGGAACAGACGGGCGTAGGCCAGTTTGCTAACACAAGGCTTAAGAAAGTCTTCTCAGCCGAGATACAAGGTATCAAAACGGTGTTCCTAACACCGGGGAGAGGCAAGCGCAACGAGCGACACGGGCGGAGTAGTCCTGTCAACGTCGCTGGGGCAGAAGAGCGAGCATCACCGCCCATGCTAAGGATACTGTAACTACACGAGGTGATGGCACTGTAAAAGTTGTAATCGCCCTTGGAAAGCTTCACCAGATCTACGCATAATCACCTTTATTCTTTGTAACACCACAACGTTTACATCCAAATAAAGTCGTAGGAAAACCTCTGGCAGTTTAAGAGAATCCACACAGTCCTGCTCCCCAAGCTACTCTAGAACTACACATTTAAGAACAAAACGAGACCGTTCAAAAATTCCAATACACTGCACAACACCGACAACACCAAGGCTTTCTAAATTATGTCAAAAAGCTTATTACAAAACGGGCTGCAAACATTTCAGCTTCCCCCCAAATCTAATGTTATTCTTGCCTCCTTCAGAAGGAGTTGGCTTTCACAGAGCAACTCAAAACTACACTAATACAGTAAAACTTTTAAGACAGAAGGAGATGCAGAGGGAAACGCAGCTCTATCTGGCTGCTGACCATAAATCAAGCGTATTAGGACAATCTCTGGCGACTTCTTTTTAGAAGAAAGCCACCAACATTGGAATCTAGCACATACCAAGCCAAGAATATCTGTATCATCCAACTTCACAGTGAAAACACGAGTGAATTAGACTCAAATCAGTCTTCAATATAAATACACTTAACAACTGCAAGCTTGGGAATAAGGTAACTAGTCAGTCATTGGTTTTAGGTGTCTAACAAGCCAAGACAGTATTTCAGGGTAAGAAGCAAGTCAAAGTTAACAGCTAAAGAAACCGGCCGCAAGATCCACCCTGCGCATGTGCTGGAAGAAGTTTCAACAGTGCCAGTCTCTTACCTTGTCCTTCCCTCCCTCTAACGATGCTGTGAATCTAACAGTTTTAAAACGAGTGCTTGAGTAAGTACATAAGCACCATGTTATTTATTTGCTATAATTAACTGAGGAGTGGGTATGGATTCTATAAGTGGAATTTACTTAATGAAAGCGGTTTGCACCGTTTCAAAGAAATTTGAGCAGATAGGTTAAAAAAAAAATAAGTGAACTTCAAAGCAGTTTCCCACAACAGCAAAAGTGGGACAAAAAACCCTGCGGTCTCTAAAGCAGCAAATGAAAAACTGTAACCCTCAAAACACACTTACTGGTTAAAAGGTTTGATTTTATTTAAAGAAACAGACAGGATACCACGTTAAAAAAGCACAGAAAATGGAACTGTCCCAAATCCCGGTAATCGGTGGTCAACAACAGCAGCAAAAATTTCCAGAAGAGTAAGAATCCTTCAGTCAGTTTTATGTAGCGTATGTAAAGCGTTTGCACCACGATAACCCTCAGCACAGCCATCAGGTGATGACAATCTCAAACACTCTGAGAAAAACTCTTATTTGTCCGCTACTGAAACTGTCCAACAATCCCAAAATGTTTCACCCTAACTGTGAAAAGTTCATTTATTAAGCTGCCCAGTAAGGCAGCAATTAAAACAGACTATTCTGTGAAAATCTGCACCTGCTAAACTGAAATACATTCACAAATTATCCAGACCTTCCTTCACCACAAATGTCTTGACTGAGGAACGTGCGTTCATCTGAACCAAAATGTGTCTTTAGTATTTTTCAAGCACTAGGACTTCTCTCACAAAATACATTTTAATTTCACCTCTCTGAACAGACCAAGATAACCACCATCAAGGCAACTTAAAAGCGGTTACTACCGAATTAAGTACTGGTTTCCAAGTCTGGCACAAAACTCCCAAGAAGTAGCTCCAGCTGAAGAGCAGCTTCTCCAAGGCTCTTCTACGCTCTTACTGGAGACCTGTTGATATTAGGAATAGTCATGTCCTCCAGTTCCAACAGAATATTGCCTCTACCTTATACGCTCGAGAAGTTACACACAAACTTTTCAAAACTCATTCTTGGTCACTCACCGAAAACGGAGAAGGCAAAAGTAAGAATTTTGGAGATGATTCCAAGCAGAAACACATCCACCGCTCAACCAAAAACCAGCTACTAAAACCTCTTGTCAAATGAGGAGCTTTTTGGAAAAAAAAAAAAAGAAAAAAGAAAACTAAAACCACCAAACAAACAGCTCTTCCTTTTTCTGCCAGCTTTTCACTGCAGTGAAGACGACCACCAGTGGCTTCAGAAACGCCACCGCTCACCAGACGGGCAGGAGGAGGCCTCCTCCGTATCCCGCAGGCTGCGAAGATCTGAAGTGAGTTCAAAGAAACTCCTGTGGGACAGGTAACCAAGTGCTCTCAGAGCAAAACGACACCAAATACTTCATCTGCTTCACAAGAAGCATTAAAAAGCTCAACAGCCCTTTGTTCCTCATCCCCCTCTCCCAGTACAACCAGTTCATATTCCCGAGGGACTGAGACACCCAAGGTTTCCAACCTCTCTACCTTGCCTTCACAACACCACCGCAGACCCCTGAAGGACCGCAGAGAAGCCCCTTTATCTTCACCGCCCCTAAGTCTACGGGGGAATTTCAGACATTTTGGTCTTGCAGCAAAGAAATGGGAGATGGGAGATGAACTGCACTCCATATTGATTCTCAACGCAAGTAAGGTGAAAGAACATTCCATTTCTAGGAAGGTAAGGATCCCGATAAACCTTACGTCCCAAGCTTGGGATCTGGATTTTTCGTTTAGCTCTTTTTTTCCTTAAGTCCATGGCCTATTTGAATCAGAAAAGGCAGGTTTTAGCTATCCTTCTGCAAGGAAGAGTAAGAAGGATTGTAAAAAGTAAATCAAACCAGCACACTGCACGTAAGAAAGGAGAAATAAATCACATTTCTAAACGAGTTGTGAAAAAAACCTTGTATACGCAAAATAAAATAGGAAACCAGCCACACACTCGCGCGTACGAACGTACACCCGTAATTCAAGAACGAAGTGTACAAAAGCATCATCTTTAGCACTATTTCGTATTTCTGACACTGGCACCGGAGGCATACGCATAGCGAGGAGCTCAGTAATAACAACTATTGTGAAAGGCACGAAAATGACAAACTGTTAAGTCTTATCTGCCACTCATCAAAAGCACAATAAACTGAACAGCTTTGCTTTCTACCACTTCCAAAAAAAACCCCAGAAGAGCAGAAACATCCCAACACCCTCCCGGTGCCATTAAAGCCGTTGGGTTCCAACGGAGCGAAAACGGGAGAAACGGGCAGGAAGGCCGAAGGCAGGCACGAGCTCACGGGGGCCAAAGGGAGGAGATTTCGGCAGAAGAGGGAAGAAAAAAGGCAGTAATTGCGGCACGGAGAGGTGGGGAGGGCCTGGGCCCCCAGACTGACCTGTGCCGTCGCTGGCGGACACGGAGAGCGCCGGTGAGGAGAGTTTAGGCCGCTTGGCTGAAGGCGGGCCCGGCTCCACCACATTCTCGGCCATTTTTAATTCTTTTTTAGACAATCACTCAGAGCGGAGAGACGGTGGGGGGTGAACCGCAAAGCCTTCACCTTCTTCTGGGGCCCCGAGTCAGCCGACGACCAACAATAAGGCCGAGAGCGAGCAAGGAGGATCTGGCCGAGGAAGGGGGGGCCAAGTTCCCCTTTTTCTGCCCCTCGGGCTCCGGGAGGGCGGCAGCGGAGAAGCAGGGAGCCAAGGTGGGAGCTGGGGCGGGGAGGAGGCCTCTTCCCCCAGGCGAAAGGGCTGCGATCGCTGAGAGGGTTCGTTCGGAAAATGCAAAGGGAAGAAACATGAAGAAGCCCTCACAAAAAAAAAAAAAAAAAAAAAAAAAAAAAGGCAAAAAAAAAGGAAAAATAAAAAAAGAGACTGGTGGGTTTGGGTTTTTTTTGGTAAATTTAATCCCGGCTGTTGTGCTGCTGGTGCTTCCTCGCCGCCGCCACCATCATCATCTTCATCCTTCGGGGGGTCTCCTCCTCCTGCTGCCTCCTCACCGCCGCCATCAGCCTCTTCCTCCTCGGCGCCGTCCTCCTCCTCCTCATCGCCACAAGGCGGCGGG
>NW_010229940.1:0-4431 GCF_000690775.1 Eurypyga helias | reverse complement strand
TTATAGCTTAGCTGTAGTTCTGTTTTTCAGGAGATTGTGCTGACTTAAACTATGATTTCACTGGAATAAACTGAAAAGAGCATAGGCTTTACCTATGCCTCAGGGAGTAAACACTAAAAAAAGTGCTGGTGCATCTAAGGTGGGAATGCCAGGAGGAACACAAGTTCAAGAGGAGGGGAACAGTGTCACAACAGAGACATTCTTTTACTAGTCTCCCATTATGTGGGAATGTGGGAACATGCCCTGAAGTAATGTGTAATTGTGGGCACCTGGCTGTGTCCTTGGAATTAGCAAAACAAGGTTTAAAGGGAGTTGCCTGCATTCTCCACCAATCAGTTTTTGGCACGTGGTCAGTGTATGGGCAAGAAAAGGAGCCAATAAATTTAAACCAGGAGAGATATAAGCTCATGGATGGGGTGAGGAAACAGCTTTGCCTATAACTCTTATAGAGTTGCTAGAGGTCCATTATTTCGGAAACAGCTTCGCCTATAACTCTTAGAGTTCCTAGAGGTCCATTATTTGAGGTACAACCTTGTGGAAAAAGGAAGAAATGGTTTCGCTTATAACTCTTAGGGTTGTTAGAAGTCTGTTATCTTCGCCGCCAACACCATTATATAAATTATGGTATTCCATCAGGAAACTGGATGTAGTGATGCTGCTTTCCATTGTGTTTGCTTCTGTTCACAAAGCTGATGGAAACTCCCATCTCATCTCTCACTTCTGATGATTCCTGTATTTTTTTTTTCCTATGCCTTAGTGCAATATTCACCAGTTTAGGTCTGTCCTGTCTCGTAAGCAACTTCTCTTCAACTAGCTCTTCCTACTCCTGTAGCTTTGAACTGTTCCTTGCACTACCTTGTCAGAGAAGCATACTTAGTGATATCAGAGAAGGCCTCTTTGGGACTGAACAGACAAGGTATTGAATTCTTGGATGTGGACCTCTTCCTGTTGAAGCTGAGCTATAGAAAGGTAGGCTGCATCTGCCAGGAATCTGGTGGGACCGGAGTCTGGAGGTCTTCCTTGCTCAACTCTCTGCCTGCCATAGAAGATCCAGCTGGTTTCTTTACCTCTGTGCTTGCTTTTATTTGCTTTCCTATTCATGTAACCTGTAAGTCCTCTAATGGCTATGCAGAGGCCAAAGATTCCTGATTACTGGAAAGTCCTTTAAGGTATAATGACTTTCTCTAGTTGTATAACACACTACTTACTGGCTGGTTCTTTGCTTTGTGCACAGAGGTACTGAGGGAAAGCAGCAAGTGGTCTGTCTGAATAGTCAGTGGCTAGGGTGAAGGTGCCTTCCAAACGGGTGTTTAAAAAACAGCCAATGCCCTTCTAGGAGCAAACCAAGGAAGAGTGATCAGCAAACTTTCCTGCCATCACACATATTGTACACAAGCTTGCAACCTGCTGTATACTCAGGGCTGTTACGGAGGGACTCGTGCATATGACATATAGCTGGGTTGGGGGAGAAATCGTTGATCTGAGTCCAACTTTGTCTTTGCAGGGACACTGGCGGGGGTTTGCTTGTGGTATGCCATGGGACACAGGCTGTATGTCCCTCTCCTCACTGTCTGCGCTTAATGCGGGTCAAAGGAACAGCCTGTAACCAAATGCACTGGCACTGACAGCAGCTCAGCCTATGGCTCTTTGAGCACCTTGTAGGAAGCTGCTTGACTCTCTAAGTGTGGGTCACCTCTGGAAGTGAATGGCCAGTTGGTTGCTGACCCAGAGCCTGTTGCATTGCACAGGACGAAGTACCTTTTGCTTTCAAGGCAGACCCCTTAGGGCCCTTGTGCTTCTTTAGGTGTGCTGCTCACTTGGGTGTTAATCCCTGCCCACAGCGTTTCAAAGACAGACTTTCAGTAATGCCAGTATGGGGCCAAGGCAGCTTCTGGAGCACAGAGCATGCTTGCTGCAGAGATGCAACATCAGAGTAGTTAGACAGCTTCTGGTTGGTCTTTCACTGCCATCATGTCACATTAGGGCTCACGAAGCCTGGATCGGCCCTACTGGATTTGGGGCTACAGGAGCTGGGCAGCTGCTGTAGAGTTACTGGCACAGGAGTGCTCAAGGCCCTGAGCAGCCAGTGAGAGCTGTGGGGCAGGGAGGGTTTCATCCTTGACTCCATTCGCTTTAGCAAAGACTGTCATGCTGGACATCGTGGATAAAACCAGGGGGAAAGATGTCTGCAAGGCCTCAAGTTTAGAGAGAGCATGGTGATTGAAAGTGCAGGCTTTAATGATTTTTAGCTGATGTGAAACTCGATAGAAAATTCTGTATTAGGTGTGTGTAGTAACACGTACACACACATACATGTTTGCGTGTATTACAATGGAGGTTTAAGATGACACCCTGCGAGCAACAGTAAAGGTCACTGTTGTGGTTTAGCCCTGTCGGGTAATTAAGCACCTCCAGTTGGTCTACCACTCTACACCCCCCACCCCCACACTCCCAGTGAGGAAAGGTCAGAGGAAAACAAGGGAGGCTTGTAAAAGGTTGAGATAAGAGCTATTTAATTATATAAATGAAACTTATGGAGTTACTAACAATGCTGTTGCTAATATGTAATTAAAAGAACAGAAAAATAGAACAAATGATACAGGATCTCACCACCCCTGGACAGACACAGCCAGGTTCCAGAATGGCAAGGCAAAAATAAATCCAAAGTGCCGAGGAGAAAACCCCCCTCCCGGAGCCGGGGAGCCAAGAGCAGGGGGAAAGAGAACTTTCAACTGCCCCTTCCCAGAGCAATTTCCCTGACAGAAGACACTGACTGTCTGCTCACCACCCAACACCAGGTCCGGACAAAGACCAAGCTGCCGAGAGAACAAAAACTCTGCTGAGAGAAAAACCACTGCGCTGCTGGCAGGAACCTCTGGGGCGACCCCCTCCCCCCCACCTTCCAGGTCCAGCCTCTGCAAGCGTCCCTCTGGCCCCCTCCCAGCACCACCAGTACGGTGTTGGGGGGGTACAGTGACCACTCAGCTTGATGTATTATGGAATGCAACAAAAAATCTTACAGATTTCCCTGGGAGAACAGCTCATCGCTGCCTGGGACCAGGACGTTATCCACCCCTTGTTTCATGCTATCTGCATCATGCTCATGTCCCACGCTATTTCATCCAAAATCCTAACAAATCAAGAATATTTCAGTGCTCTATTCTGAAAAGAGGAAAAATGACCATTATCTTATAAAAGACCTTGTAACTTTCTCCTATACCTGCTTCTTTCTGCACAGCTGGAGTTGCACAAGCTATTCCCTGTGAGTTTGCTGCCAGATGGTGAAATCCCCACTGAGGTCCGCTGCACCAGTACATGAAGGCAAGAGAGCTCTACAGTGTGTTAGTAAATGTATAGTGTTGATAAATATTTATACATGTACAAATATTTATGGAAATGTACTAAGTTGTACAACATGGTAACAAGTTTCTATAGCTCAATTTCGATCTGTGCTTGTCTAAGGTGGACTTTGCTTCCTTTCCACCTTCTCCTCAGGTTTATTTTGATGGATTTGAGACACGTTCCTCTGTCTTGGATGGCAGATAGTAGCTTTCACTGTTTGTGTTGGTTCCTCAATGAGTCTCTCATGAGATGGTTGGGTACCTTAGCCTGCGCACATTCTTATTCTAAGAATGGTAATAAGCAAGTCAAATACAGAGAAAATGCACTTCTGTGATACAAAAACTGAGATAGCCAGGGAAGACTTGGTTCAAATGAAAAGTAATGAAAACACATTTATGTTAATACACTGTGCTGAGAAAATTTTCAAAATGCAGCTTACTGAGCACCAAGGTACCCTGCTTGGAAGTCTATTGTTTTTCTTCTGATGTTTAACAGTTGCTTAGTACTACCGTCACCACTTTCCCATCCTCTTGTCCTGATGCAATCCCTAGGTGTAGCCACCAGCTCTAGTTCAGCTCATGTTGCCTGGGAGTGGGAACCAAATGCTTGAGAATAAGTTGGATGGGAACCTGCTGAAAACAGATTATCACCAAGAGAATGAACATAGCACCATGAATAAGACAATGGGACCTTGGGTGTAGAATTATTTTATCCATGGCTGTGTTGCTGTTTTAGTTGCAGTGGTGAGGGCTGGCAGCCCGAAGGCACGAGGGGAAGAGGCTGAGGTATCCCGCAAGCCCGGACCCCGCGGTGCTGGGCGGGCGAGAAACACGAGTGACTGAGGGAACGGAGCCCCGGGCTGACGGTTGGGCAGTGCTGGTGTAAGGGCGGTGGGGCGCGGGGTGAAGCCCTTGGTGACGCCAGAGCAGAGGGAGGGAAGTGAGAGTGAGGGGACAGCGCTGAGTCGGGAAGATGAATGCCGAAGTGGCGCGGGTCGCGGCCGGCGCCGTAGCCGGGGCATTGGGTCGCTCCAAGGGCAGGGGCTGTGGCACCGCAGGGAGCGGGCGGGCTCGGGGGAAACAACGCGGC
>NW_010229939.1:45003-65938 GCF_000690775.1 Eurypyga helias | reverse complement strand
TTTTTTTTTTTTTATTCAGCCCTTTAAAAAGGTTTGTTTTTATACAAATCTCTTCATCAATGCTTTTATGAGGTAATAATGCTGCATTTAATATGCTACTGGGTTATACTACAGAACTAAATAAGGGGGAAATAGTCCTTGTTTAAGCCAAAAATAATTGTTGAATGCAGAAAGATACTTAAAGTATGCTAAAAAGTATTTGATTTTAATGCAATGAGCATATAAAATTACTCAGAAAAAATCAGGGAGATCATATATGCATAGATATTTAACAATTTTAAAAATGCGTGTAATGTTTAAAATGTGTGAATTGTTTGTGTAAACACACGGGTGCACATGTGTGTATATATACATGTGTATACACAGAGAGGAAAAGAGATTTATGTTTTGAAGTACTAAGCTGTTCTCCATAATGCTTGAAGTTGCAGAATCTTGCTGAACTGATACACTTTGTTAGTTTCTCATCTTAGTACCTCCCACCACCTGGGCAGAATTCTGTGGTAGACTTCAGTGTTTCTTGATTATATGGGGTGTTATAATTTCTTGATGACTGGTTATGTTATTTATAATGCAGAGGGTGTTAATCCTTTGGTGATTAACACTCTGTTTGAATTACCAGAGGTCAAAGGTACGTTTTTTTTTGGTTTTGTTTTTTTTTTTTTCCCCCAGCATTTCTTTTTGCAGGATTTGTGGGTGATGTGATGGTTGGAGGCCGTCTTGGGTATAGCGATCACAAAATGATAGAGTTTTTGATTCTTGGAGAAGTAAGGAGGGGAGTCAGCAGAACTGCTACCTTGGACTTCAGGAGGGCAGACTTTACCCTGATTAGGGACCTGGTTGATAGACTCCTTGGGATGGGCAAAGGAGTCCAGTTTTGCCTGAAGGGCAAAGGAATCCAGGAAGGCTAGGCACTTTTCAAGAAGGAAATCCTTAAGGCGCAGGAGCAGGCTGTTCCTATGTGCCGGAAGATGAGCCAGTGGGGAAGACACCCGCCTGGCTGATCAGAGAGCTTTGGCTGGAACTCAGGCCACTCTCCATGATTTATAAGCAGACCTGCCTTACCAGGGAGCACCTGGTTGATGGGACGTTCGCAAATCTGGTGCCCATCTACAAGAAGGGCTAGCAGAAGTTTTGGGGGAACTACAGGCCTGTCAGTCTGACCTCAGTTCCAGGGAAGGTTATGGAGCAGATAGTCTTGAGTGCCATCACACGTCACACACAGACGGCCAGGCAATCAGGCTCAGTTAGCATGTAGTAAAACCTTTGACACCATTTCCCACAGCATTCTCCTGCAGAAACTGGCTACTCATGGCTTGGATGGGTGTACTCTTCACTTAATAAAAAGCTGGCCAGGCCCAAAGAGTTGTGGTGAATGGAGTTAAATCCAGTTGGTGGCTGGTCACAAGTGGTGTTCCCCAGGGCTCAGTGCTGCGGCCAGTTCTGTTTAATGTCTTTATCAATGACCTGGACGAGGGGATCGAGTGCACCCTCAGTAAGTTTGCAGATGACACCACGCTGGGTGAGAGTGTTGATCAGCTTGAGGGTAGAAAGGCTCTACAGAGGGATCTGGACAGGCTGGATAGGTGGGCTGAGGCCAGCTCTAAGAGGTTCAACAAGGACAGTGCTGGGTGCTTTGCTTGGGTCACAGGCAATGCTGCAGGCTTGGGGATGAGCGGCTGGAAAACTGTGTGCAGAAAAGGACCTGGGGGTGTTGGTCAATAGCAGCTAAATATGAGCCAGCAGTGTGCCCAGATGGCCAAGAAGGCAAGTGGCATCCTGGCCTGCATCAGGGACAGTGTGGCCAGCAGGACTCGGGAAGTGATTGTGCCCCTGTACTGGGCACTGGTGAGGCCGCACTGTGAATCCTGGGTTCGGCAGATAGGATGGCTTTTAGGTAGTGGAACCACAGGGGGCAAGATGATCCTGCCCAGCTACTTGTGATGGTTTTCTTTACCCTCTGTTGGGTGCTGGCCTTCTCTCTGGTTTTCTCTCTGGTGTTCGCTCAGAGCCCTGTGAGATGCTAAGATTGGTGCTGGTTTGCTGTCATCTTTCAGGTTTGCTGTGACAGATCGGTGAAAATGCAGTATTTGTTCCGCTCCGGCATGCGAGGAACCCAGCTTGGACACTGATGACAATTAATCCTATGTTGTGGGACAAAAAGCAGACATGCTAAAATTTTAGAGGGGCTCTTTTCCTGTACACGCTCCAGGGGGAGCGCTACATACTGGGTTCCTACGTGGCTCTGCTGTTTGGGATTGTTTAACTGCTGTCTGACATTGAGTTGCTGGCCTGTGGTTAGCTTTATTTCTCTTGTACAAATACTAAGCACTATGCTGGCTTCTTTCCTTTTTTTTTGTTTCTTTAGTGTTTCAGTTCTATTTTAATAATTTCATTTATGCGTAGAAACGTTTTTTTCTACGTCTGCAGGGAGATTGTGAGTAGTCTGGCACCACAAAATTGTAGGGGAAGCACAAGAACTTGAAGGAGGGTTCAGTAGGAGGCAGAGTTAAAGGCCAAGGTGGTTTTGGGAGTGGAACAGAGAGGCAAATTGGAAGGAAATAAGTTGCAGGAATGAGAGAGAGGAATAGGGAAGGAAAACAATTATAAGGAGGAAGATTAGTGTACTAAAGTGAGAGAAGGTTAAAAAACAGAGAGAAAGGGAATAAAAATAATGGAAGTATAAAGACCCTTGCAAGTGCAAGAGATAGCGTAACAGGAGAGAGACCAGTAATAAGTTAGAAATTGTCTGTACTTTTTAAACTTCATTTGTAGTCAGCATAATGAAGTTAATGTGAAAGTTGATGCCTAATCTTTCAAAATTATTTTCCCTTTCCTTCCTGTCACTCCTTGAAGTTAGAAACACCACAGTTAAGTGATGGACCAGGAAAGAGAAACTAGGCAGATATTTGCTTTCAAGGATCAAAAGAACTGCAAGGTATTAATATGAAGATCTGAATTTTCATCTATTTAATTTGTTGGCTGCAGCATTTAATAGAGTCTTGCTCTGGGAAAATCACGTAAACCACTAATGACAAATCATGCAACTACTTGAAAACGTGACTTTTGCCTGAATGTATTAGTTCTCTTGATATGTCAAAAATAGTTTTTTGTCTGTTGACATATTTCTGAACCAACTTCCTTGAAGGAGTTGCTGTGGTATAGCCTTACTGTAGCAGAATATTCAGCCTGAAAGTCTGCAGATAGAAAATTTGCAATAGTGTGTATGTGTGAAATTTTAAGTGATGAGCTGCCTGATTAAAACCAGAATGTATTTTTCAGTAAAACTTGTTATGGGTTTTGTGTAAATCCATTTTTACTACTACAAGGGGGAGGGGGCCGGGGAAGTGCAAGGGAAAAGAATTGGGGAGCAGCAAGAAAAGACTGAAAGACCATACAAGTGAAGGTGTAACTTAAACTTATATAAACATCAACACTTCAAATGTGAATAATAAGATCCAGCTTGGTAACTACGATTTGCTTGAGGGAAGATGGAGCAAGTTGTTGGCTGATGTGGTTGGTCTAACCAGAACAATATACTTAGCAGGTTTTATATTGAAGAGGTTATGTTGTATACAAATACATATTATATTACAGTATTGCTAGTCCTGTTTCAAAGTCTGCTGAAATCTAGTTGACTCATTTTTCCATCTGTCACAAACAACTGTTTATTTTTCTTGGGTTGAACCATAAATATTTACAGAAGTGCTATAATCTTTTTCTCAAAACAACCTTTTGAAAAGTTTGCATAATGGACTGAAGTAAATTACATGAATCTCTCTCTAGGGCTCTGAATCTGCTACTTGTGATGATCTTTTCTGATTATTCTTTCCATAAGGGAATTTACAAAATTCATTGCTAGACATTCAAAGTATGCTACTTGAAATAAGCTTAAAGATGTAAATCAGAATATTAAGTATTTTTATCCTATTTTCATTTTACTGTTGTATCTCCTTTTGTCTTAAGATTTGTGCTAACCCAGTCAACAAGCATGTGTGACTGATGCCAACTTTTGCTGTTTCAAGAACTAATTGCATTTTTCAAATACATTTTAAACAAAAATATTTTACTGCTTATTTGCACAGTACAACTTCTAAATTTAGGGCACCACTGGGGTCAGAAGACAGTAGGTAGCCTACACAGTGTTTGAACTGGTACTCCAGGTCCTGGTTTGCTGAGGATAAATGTGATTGCTCCAATATAAATGTTTTAGATCACAGTGACAGCTGTGGAAATTAAACATAGCCAGCAAAATCTATTTTCTGTCTAGTTAAGTAAAGAAGAGGACAGATGAAAAAATTCCCTGGGTGAATGAGTTCTTATGAACAATGATGAATCTTTTCCTTCTGCTATATTAATTTTATTGTATTCTCCAAAAAAAAAAAAGAGGAAAAAATCCAACTTTGATTTCTTTATATTTCTTTTTAAACTTCATATTCAAGTTTATCATTTAAGGTGATACCCTTTAGGATAGTTTCCAGAGAGTTGCAATGCTCTGTGAATAAATAGGTTTTAAAATTGTAAGAAAATCTGAGGTCTGGGGAGAGAAGAAGGATTTCCAGTTTCCCTGGAATTTTGGTTCTCCTAATTTCTAATGAACAGTGTTCTGATTTTAGAGGTTTCTGCAGTATTAAGCATTACCTTATCCTGCTTTAAAATATGTTAAGATGTTGAGTCTTCTACAGAGAGTTCTTTTTTAAACATAAGGTTTGATATCTGCCTCACAGGTTACTTTAATGCAGAAAAATGCAGAATTTTCCCATACAGACTCTGTAGCAGTTCTGCTGCAGAAAAAATAAGCCGAGAGAGACTACCCTGCCGAAAGGTACACCTTCGAGTCCTGTTCATCACAATTTAATTTTTTTCCTGAGGTACGTTCCTGGCTTCTGTAGTTCTGAAGGATTCATTTTCCCTTCTAGCATCTCCTCAGGCTCTACCTGCATCCTCACCAAACCTGCTCAGTCTTGACAACTGGCTTGAGTCCACTATTTGCACTCCTCGGAGGAGACTAAACGACTGCCTTTTCAGGTGGTTCTTTCAGCTAAGGCTTGGAACCCTTGAGTGTGCTGCTGCTAACGAGCTTATGCTGCTCCTCTCTGGGCCAGTTCTTTCTCATTTACACGGCAGTTTCTCAAGTGACTCCATCTAGCAAAGTAAGCTTTGCAGCAATTCGCTGTTAGAAGTAGTTTAATAATCTTTTTTGTGAACTGTACCAGTCACTGGGTATTTCTTTTAGGGCTGAAGTCTCAAAATGAGCTATGGAGTGCTCAGTTGTTGCATGTATTGGGATACTTTTTTTTTTTTTTTTGAGGTGAGGGAATTAATGTAGGTTGATGTAGCTCAGAAATGACGCTATGGGATATTATCTGTGTATTTTAAAAAAATCAGTAGATTGTGATCCTTAAGATAGATGGACTTTTTTGTGGGGGTGAAAAAAAAGGGCTGTCTTAAAAGAAGTTTATTGCAAAGTAAATGGTTAAAACGGAGCTGCAGTTACTTGAAAGAGACAAATATACATTCATTATTTCCTGAGTATGTTGTTTTTATGGGAAAGCAAAGGAAGCAATGGCTGGGTGTCATTAAGGAGTAGCTAGTGGAAAGCGGTGAAATGAGCAATGAGACTTGTAAAGTGTCATGAAAACTGAAACACCAGGGTACAAAGTACCGCTTATCCTCACAGATATGGATACCATATGGCAACATGAAGGGAAATGGGAAGTAGGAGACAAGAATCCTATTATTCCTCACACTTTCATTTGCTCACTGTTTGCTTTGGGCAAATGACTTAAGAAGTTGTGCATGAACCTTCCTCTGGCACGGCGTTTATTGACAAGACACCTGTCTGCCCTGTCAGGCTCCTTGAAGTGTCTTTGGTATCATTGCAACTTTGGCACTTCTGATTATAATTTTGTTGTTGCTTTTTTAATAGGTCTAGAATAATCTTAACTACTCCTAGGTTGAAATCTATATTCATTTTCTGGTACTAGAACCCTTTCTTCTCTTACAGCATTTTGCTTGTTTTCCTTTAGAAAGGCAGTCTGCTGTGATTGTCTTACTGCTGTCCCTGAAATTTCTGCCTCCTCTTTTTTCCTTTATCAGCAACTTACCATCCCTAGACAACTTTCCGCATCTCTCTTTTATATATCCTTGGAATCGAATGCACTGATTAAGAGTACCTCAATACCAGATGTTGACAGGATTTGGCTTCTGGAAAGATGACGATGTGGTCCATGTGCCTTTGAAATGATACTTTGGAGGAGAGCCTTTATCAGCTCTACTGACGCTGCTACAGCAGTGAAAAGATTTTTGTCACATCCTCAGCTGCTTCCTCTTTCCTACCCCCGAAACTACACATCTATCTACCGGCCAGAGTCTTCTTCACATATAGCTATTTTGTATTAGTTTCCTATTTCTCTGATAGTTATATATCTACCTTAAATATGTTAAACTAGGTTTACCAATAGTCCATACAGTTGTCTTCACTGTAATAGTTGTTTAAAATGTCAATTTTAGCATCTTTCACCTTTGATCTTCTGGCTTCACTGTTTGTGAAACACTGTGAAAAAATTTCCTTTTCTGATGATGTCCCCCAAAGGTAATGGTTGGTTTTTAAGACCAAAGCGATGAGTGTTGTACAACGTGCAGAACTGGAGAGGACATGCTCACCCGCTCTCTTTCAGTCTTACATTGAACTTTCAGCTGGTTTGCCTCACAGCATCTGAGGGGACCATTAGTGTATTTTGTTTTGCCCTCACCTAAGGTTGTGGAAATGTGCAACTCTGACTGTGTTGCAGCAAGCTAATGTGATTTTTAAGTGCAGGTCCTTTCGTCATAGCAATGGGTGTTCTATCAACAGAGACCAAGAAAAGCTGCACAGAAAGGTTGTATAGGAGGGCAAGAAAATCATGCAGAATTTAACGGAAGATGTTCTAGAGGGAGCTCCGATGCAGAAGTTTTACATTTTGTGTGTTGTAATTCTGAAAATTGATGCTTCGTGAGTTATATCAGGCTGTTGTGGGCATGTAGTGGTGAAATTACAGATAATAAATTACTACACTTCCTACTGAAGCTATATAACCTTGTCCTAATTTTAGCACCACAAAGAAAGGGAAATTAGTGTTCTCAGTGCTATGGAGTTTAGTGCAAATATTTCAACTTTCCTGTGGTCTAGGAGAGCTGGCATTTTAAGAAGTATCTCATAGTTACAAAGATTGCCATTACACCACTATAACGATTTTGCGGTGCTTTGCTCAGTGGAACTCTAGCCTGTTTGTGGGGAAAAAGTGTCCAAAGGACACCCTAACTTTTGTTCTCTAAAGAAGTGCTCAGTATGACACAGCATTAAGGGATACAATCAACCCAATACATTCTCAGTTTCAGAAACAGGGAGAAAACTGAAATACGAAGCTATTCCCACTAGAAATGTTGTAAATCTTACAAAATATATAAGCTTTCCTCTTCAACATACATCAAAGGCATAAAACTTGGGAGATTAAAATATGTTTTTAATCTTGGTTTGATGAGCAAAACTTTCACTGTAATATTTATTATGAGAGGCTCTACTTGTGTTGCCTCTTCCCTTTGTTCTGTTTATATATGACTTCCTTTCTTCCAAAAAAGTAGGAAGTATCGCTTTCACAAAGCTGAAGGATATTGCAATGGTTTGTTCATTTAAGCTGAATCGTAGGCCCACGTGGCAGACACAAACTTTTCTTTTATTGTCCTGGGTCCCAGAGGAAGAGCAATGCTTTCTGATGGCTTCCCATGAATGCCTTTCATTTGTGTAGGAGTTTCAGTGGCTTATGCTGACTGTACAAAGATCAAACAGGCAGGAAAATTGTGGTTTTGAGAAACTTAGCCAAGATCTTTGTTATTTTCTCAGAGGTTTTTCTTCTCTAACCCTATTTTTTAAGGACAATATTAGGACCATTAGTTGTAGTGGCTGATGGAAAAAAGCTCATTCTATCATTTTCTCTTTAAAATTTAAGTGTTTTCTTAGTTATTAGAAAATTTGTAAGCATTTATAAAGAAAATTCTAACCATAATTGCAGTCTGTCTTTATTGCATTTGGAAACAACTGTATCTAGAATTAAGCTTAAAAAAATGGCTGTGGCTGCTTGGTCCTGCAATTTGACTAAAATGGGACACGCTGTGCCTGCAGAGTTTTGCTGAAGTCACCCAGGTCTTTTTGCCTGGGCACAAAGATCTATCACAGAGATCTGATTATGGGATCTGACCTGTTGAATTCTCTCTTGTTTCAAGAACAGGTTTTCCCTCAACAGGTTTTCTCAGCGTCCTTCATACAGATTTCCTTTTTGCTTAGCTGTTAGTGAACTTCAGTATTGGAAAGAGATGTGCAGACCACAACATCTTTTTAACTTCAGCGATGGCATGTTTTGCCAGCGAGACACAATTTTCATTGTGTTACTCATAAAACCTCATGTTTGTCTTACAAATTCAGTTTTTGTTGAAGGATTATTTTAATAAGACTAAAATGGCTTAGGTTTCTGAAGTAAAACACTTAGCATCTTTAGAGGTCAGATGTAGCTGAAACTTGAACAGCTGTACAACATGCATCCTAGATTGTTTTTAATTGTCTTCCCTTTCTCTAACAGCAGTAATTCTTGTTTATATTGTCAAGAACCTTTCCACTGAGCACAAGCGCACCATACTTTAAGGTCACATGCTTAACCCCGCTGCACAGTTACAATGTAAATGGGCCCCCTTTGTTTTCATTAATGTGTGAGGGGTGGGTGCAAGGCAAGGCTGTTCACAAGGCTTAAATAACTTATTGTAGAAGTGTCTTAAAGAAAGCATATTTTGTCTCCATACCACAGTTGTTCGGCATTACTCTTGTGCATCCAACCGACAGCCAGTTTGGCAATAGATTTTGGTGTGTCATTTTGTTCTTTTGACCTCTGATACTTTTTTCTGTCTTTTTTTTTTTAACTGAGCTAATGGATTCACCTCAAATAATACAAAACGAAGCAGCTCTTCCTTTTTTCCTTTCCTAATATCCTAAAAGAGGTAGACAAAGCTGGAACTGCTCGTTTCCATCCAAACCCCTTTACATAACACTTTCCCAGTTGCTGTTTGTTGATATAGAGGTTTAAAATTAAGACTTTGTAAAAATGTCAAATTAAATTAGTATGCTCAGTGCTTTTTTAAAACATGAACAAAGTTAGCCTTTTAAAATGGTTTCAGAAGTTTTAAGTAGGTCTTGTGCTTTTCTACCTGTATGGAGGAAAAATGCAGTTGAAATCTTACAACTTCTTTTGGTTTTGATTATCTAGAATTGGCCCTGAGTCCCAAGATTTTGCTTGATTTCAAACCCAGTGCTGATTGTAATCTGCAGCTGGCATCTGTAGTTGTTTTTGTAGGCCAAAAATGTTGAAGTCGGGCTCTTAAGCACGGCATTGGGTCAAAAATCAAGCCCCTTTTGGGGGTATCTCTGTTCCAGAATGCTTGGTTTTTTTTAAATATTTGGTTATAAATTTGGACCATGAATACAATTTGATTCATGCCTGATTTTGAGACAGCTTTATACCAGCAAATGAAAAGAGTATATGTATATATACGTGTGGCTGTGATCCATCCGATGTGAGGAATTTCATCCAAGAGGGCTGTACGCAACAGTTTGTGCTGTACGGAATGTGTAAGCACAGAATGAACAAGGCAAGGGAAACTCTTACCTCTAGAAGATGAAGCAATAATACATGCTTATCAAAGCAGAACACTTCTGAATACAGCAAGCTGTAACTTAGTAGAAATAGTGCTTTGCTAGTTTTCAAACTGTGTTAATCAAGATAGAAAATTGGTTTTTGTTTGCCAACATGCAGTTGAGACAAAAATAGGGACTTTCCTGCTGTGAAAACTCTTCAGTGTGAACTCAAGTTCATAGTGTGTGGTTTTCTGTATTTTAAAACCAGAATGTTGTGACAACATGTTTTCACAAATGCTTATCAAAGTATTGTTTTTCCTCAAAATATCTGCTATGCTTTTAGGCTTTGGACAGAGAAATTGCCTTGGGTTTTAATTTTCCTACAACTCATCTAGATTTTCTGCATTTGTTTTCATAAGTATTATATAGGCAGCAACATAGTCTATCTAGTGACCTCTTCAGTATGAGAATAACTGAGCTGACCAGTCATGGACGTTTACACAGGATGATAGCTGTCAACCATGAAAGAAGATTATTTCACACTCAAGAATATAATGATAATTTGATATTAGAGTAGTTCTGTTTGTTAATAAACGTTTATGCAACATTTTTGTGAAACAGAAAAAAATAATAGTATAGCATTTAAGAATGTAAATAAGTAGTACAACAAATGTAAGTCTTACAGCATGCGGTCTTCTTGACAACAGAGTTGCTGATGAATATGAAAAAATAATCAAATATTCTTAAAAAGCTGTCCATAGCCTAATGAAAATGTTTTAAGCTTATTTTTTTCTAAATGAATGTAAAGTCATCCCTGAAATTTGGTTTGGTATGTATAAAAACATTGCATGATAATATCTTAAATGAAGATTTTAAAAGAAAACAAAACCACCAAAACCTCCAGAATCCAAATACTGAAGAGAGAGCCTGGTTTTTATCAAATTATATGTTTTCCTCTTTGAGAAGAGAAATACTTCTGTATACCACATTAATAGTTTGCATGATTGCTCACATAGACTCTTACAAGAGTCTTCTTACGTGTGGACTCTGAATATGATCTGCCCTATAGTCTTGTATTAAAGCAGAAAGTGAAGGTGATAGCAACATTAACTGGACATTTAGAGCTCTAGTACAGCTTGTATCTTTAAGGGTAGAAGGTTTTGTAATAGAGAATACATGTCCAACCCTCCTCCACAAACTGCTGTTTTTCATTTTTGCAGCAACGCAGAAGATGCAAAAGCTTTTTTAGGTTAGTGGAGAACATCCCCATTGTGGCATGTACTCACTACGTGTCTTTTAAGGATACTTGGCCAGTTTATGTTAATACATCCTTGACATAGCTTTAACTTTTACTAGTGGATTAACTGATCCTTCTCGAAGAGCGCAGAGGTGATTTAGTCAGCCACCTTTGACCTCTCTCTTAAACTGGACTTTGCAGCTGAACTTGAGAACCCGTATCTTATTTCATGCACCTATGGAAGGAAACGTTAGTGAATGGTGAGGCAGGAGCCACGAAGGTCGGTGTAAGAGAATATATTGTTGCGGGGTGTCACAGTAACAGGGTTTTCTCTTTTCCAAATTGCATTGTCATAGTTTGTGAGCACATCATGCAAATGTCATATTTGTTGAATTGCCAGCGTCTTCAGCACGTGACTTTTGTTTCAGAGACTAATCAATGTGCATATATTCAGAGTGATCTGTTGATCACTGTTTTGCTATTTTAGGCACGTGACTCATATAATGAAAGTTTATTTTCCATGATTGAATGCTGTGTCATTAAGGAAAATAATATGTGTAATGATTTTTGATACAGTGAAGTTTTTGAGTAGTTGGCCATTCAAGCATTAAATTCTTTCTCAAGTATTCATCTATAAATACTTGAATGTTCCTGAAAAATTAATATGACAAATTGACAACATTTAGAACTTGATTAAACTCTAAATGCAAATATTTCTTGAAGAAGTATTTTTAATGCAGTAATAGGTGACAGAAATTTTAAAATTTTCTTAACTGATATATTTTCCCCCTGAGCTACTTCCTTGATCTTTTGTTGTGTGTACTTTTAATTGTTGGGTTAATCAGTTGATAATCTCCATTTTGAAAATGAAAAATGAACCTTTTATTTTTCTTTCTCCTGAAGAGATAGGCTAATTACTGAGATCTTTATTGCTCCCTTCCTAAGAGTGTGAAACAGAGCAAAAGTCTTTCCCCAAAGTCAAGATAGTGATAACAAACCCATATGGGATACCAGGGAATATTAATGGAAGAAAAGTGGTAGTTTGGACTGTTAGCATGGACTGTTAAATGTGTTGGTGGTTTTCATACCCAGGTAGCTATAACATTAGATCTTTCTGATGAGAGGAAAACATGTGCGGAATCCAAATCTCAAGTCCAGAAAGTGTAGTGTATAGCACAGTCTTCCACTGGAACACAACTCTGTCAGAATAATCAATAGCTGGCTGTAGTTTGCATTAACAGGTTTATAAAGTGTGGATTTTGCAGATATATTGCATTCAGAAGAACAATAAATAGCAAGAAATGTGACTGAGTTCCTGACATGATGAAGGTGGGCAACTGTGTGTCTCGGGAGGATGAGAACCTCTGTGGAAAATGACCTGTCCTTGAAAAAGGGGTAGAGGTGTGCCTGCATGCACCCTGCCTGAATGCTCCAGCTCCATGACAGCATACTGCAGTTAGGCAGGCTGTGACGCAAACGGTGACCGCACGTGTGCTGTCCGTGTTGCCAATATATGTTAGTAAGGTACAGTCCCATTTATCACTTGTAAGGGCAAATTAGTGCCCATATATATATATTAAAAAAACAGGATTATGTAGCTTTGTGCTCCTAAGTCTGGATGACATGTGCAAAACTTTGTTCCTAAACATGCTCTGAATGCAAGAGAATAAAAAATAAGTAGTTGCCTCCCTTCCCAGGAGGAATCTGTATTTACTGCAAGTCCTGCATCCAAAATAGTGACTGTACATATTTTGGGTGACTGTTCAATGAAAGTTAAATTACTAAACTTCTGTGTGTGTTCTCCTTATAGTTACGTAATGTAACAGGACTGGAGGAGGAGAAGGCACTGAAATCAGGTTGCTTAATTTTCAGTTGAGGAACAAGGATCATAGCTTGCAAAAAAGTGTATTTCCAAATGCTGCTGTCATGATCAGCCTCTAGCAATGGGTGGTGGTGTGCTTCTTGACGAAGTCATGTCCCCCATACATTAAATATGTAGAGTATATCAGGTTCTGGTTGGGTTTTATTTCATAGGGCCTTTCCAGGAGTGTGCTCTAAATTCTGTTTCTCTCTCCTTTGCCATCACAGCTAGTGTTACTATTGCACTTAGGTGATTATGACTTTGAAATCTTCCTAACAGTGTGCCATGGTGTCACTGGGAGTAATGAAGCTGTTACTTGAGCCAAATGTGACAAAACATTTTAGAAACAACGTAGTCAGAGTTCCGTTTTCACCGGGAGCTTCACAAACCCAGTGCATTTATTGCTGTGAGGGTGTTAAAGGCACTGAAATCCTTATGTCATCCCAATATATGATTCAGTGTGGGTGGTTGACTTCCATGTGTACTAAATTGCTATTCTGCTGTGGCAAGGGTCTTGGACAAAGCATGCCCGCGGGCACTTCTGGACATGTGGCTTGCTATTTCATTTGACTGTGGCTTGCAGCTTCTTCATTCTGTTCGTTTGTTGTGTGATTCTTCCGTGGTATTAGGGCTGCACGTAGTTGGTGCAGATGAAATTTCTGTCTGCTGGCTAAGCGAACATGTGCAGGTTGTACTCGGTGTGATTCAGTACTGCAAAATGTAAGCTGTCCAGAGCGCACATTAGTCAAGTGAGTCTTGTATTGCATCTTAGCTCAACTGATTTCAGCAATAGTAAATAATCACTGAAGCATACACTGCTGTGCAGTCCTTCAGAACTTGTGTTCAGCGTAACTACTGTTTGCATGTGACCAAAATGGGAAAAGGGAGGTGTATACAAAGGAGTGAATTATAACAAAGAACACTTTCTGCTTCAGTTCTCGTTCAGAAAACATATGTTCAGCCATGCAGGCAACAGTTGGGGTAAAGACACACTGTAGGTTTTGAAACAAAAGGCGTGTTCTTTTCTTGCATTCACAGTGTTTTCAAACATACTCACTTGTTAGGGACTAGCCTGTCAGCTGAATCTTCTTGCAAGCGTGATTTCTTTTTCCTGACTTCTTTCAAAAGCTTTTTCCCCACAATGTTTTACACTTCATATAATCCACTATGCCTGGTAGGCCTGCGTCAGTCTTTGTGCTATTGATGATTCAGAGGTGGAGGGGCCATGCTCTGGGAGAATGTGGCTAAAGGGTAACCTTTCACTCACCCATGCATCTGAAGATGCTAAGCCACTCTTATTCCAAATATCATGAGTCGTTTGGTTACTCTTTCTTGATGAAATGGGTTATACTTCACCTTCAAAACATTGCCAAACAGATTAGCGCACCAAAACTGTTCTGAAAGTGTTGATGTTTATACTTTTTTTTTCTTTCTAACTAAGTATTGAAAATCTTTCAGAGATCTATCATAACCCCATTGAATCATCCAGTAAAAAGGATTTTTTTTTTTCCACTGGAAATTCATTCAGATTTGGCATGCCAGAGTAACCAAAAAGTACTTGGTCATTACTTCTGTTTGGTTTCATCTTTCCTAAATATGTGGTCAATACCCTAGTGTAAATATGCTTATATAGGCATAAAGGTAATGGTTATTTCCAAATAAGCTCTGCCTGGTTTAATTTATGGCCTTTAAACTCATATAGCTATAAAATGTACTGCTTTAGCTCCACAGGTATAGTTAAATGGTACAACTTTCTAGTGTAGACAAGACCTAAAGTTTCTTTGGAAATGTCTAAGTGATCTACTGTCTGTAGGTTTTTCTAGGTCGAACTACTCATCTATCAAGGCAGGTATTCATCCTTTGTTGTCAGCAGTGAATACCTCAGAGAGGGGCAGGGCGCTCCCTACATTTTAATGCATGTAGACTTGGATATAGAGCTGAAGCATATGTCGAACTCTAAGCATTCTACTCTATAATTGGGTTATGTACTTGCTTAGTTTAGATGGGCACCACTGAGTATAATGGTAGGGCAGCATATATAATCTCCGTGACAATGGTTTCACACCAGCAGCATGAACCTCCTTTTCCTGTTACCCTACAAAAATACAAAAATTACACATCTTTCATAAAATTCTCTATTCCTTTCTATTTTACTTAAATAACGATATAACATTTGACTCCAGCACGCTGATTTAATGTTGGAAGTGCTCTATCAGTAACCAGAATGGTTTTGGAGTTTTATGTTGCATTGTGGATTATTCATGTTTCCTGTTGGAGTATTAGCAGTGCCCGCTGAATTCAGTAGCCTGAGAAGTTACCACTGATGAATGTCCAATAGTTAGGATTCCCCACATAAAGACCGTGAGGATCATTTAGACAACTAGAAAATCCATGGACAGGAAAACTCCATGTAAATATTTTCTAATGGAAGGTGCCAGCAAACACGTCCTTGCCAACATATGTCAAAACTGCCAGACGATCTGTGAGGATGGGGATTAACTTTTTAGCACTGTCATCTTAAAAGCCTTGACAGGGAAACAGTATTTAAACATTTTTCTCTGGCTGCATATGACTGAAAAGATGTTAACGGTAGATAAAACTAATAGAAAGCAGTTAATGATACTGACATATTTTCCAAGTCTGCACCTTTTTCTTTTCATTGAGCTCTGTGTCAGACATCCTTAAGAATACTACAGCTTTAAAATAAATTGTCCTTCCTTCTCAAATGAAATTTGATGATTTGTCTCCAGTCTGATAAAAGAAAGCACAGTATAAAGCTAGTACACTGCTTCTTTTCAGGAATTTTTTGTTCTGTTTTATAGGCTCTTTAAACGTAAATTATGTTTTAGATGTTGCAGTGACTTCTCTGACTCTCAGGAAGAAAAAAGAGTTAATAATAATTTCTTTCCTTTCAGCTCCCATGAGCCTACCTTTGTTGTACAGTTTGCATAGAACAGCTAGTTAGAGTAGAACGTACTGAACCTTAAACAAATCTATTAGGATCACCATGGCAAGAAACTGGGAAAATGGCAGGGAAAACGAACAATGATTTTGTAAACCCTCCAAAGGTCAGAAAAAGGCTTTCAGTAAGTATGCAGAGGCTAGAAATCAAATCCCATTTCCTATCATAAGAAACCAGTTGTTTTAGCAGCAGTGGTTAATGTACTGTATGTGAAAGATTTAAGACTAGTTGGAAAGCTTTGCTTCTGTTTTATTAGGCTGCTATTGAAAAGCCAACAGCATAACTTCAACTAGGTGCTTTGAGATTTCTTAATGGGCTGTCAAGGGCAAGACACCAGGTCTGCGCTATACTAGCTCTTTCCTGTACATTAAAACAACAGGGGCCAAATGATCATATACAGAAGTATGAATTACTTGATGCTTTCTCTGTTCCATATGGTCAGCCATGTCTTTGGCAATTAATCATGTACAGAATCAGTTGAGTGCTCTCTGAAGCATTGAAGTCAACATTTAGTTGTACCTGTGCCAGTGGGGGCAGTGGGGGTTGCGAGCGTAAAATAGCAGGATGAGGAGCTGCTGGCGCCGAAGCCAGAGCAGCTGGCTTCTATAAACAACACTTTTTTCCTCTTTACCTTTTTTTTAAACTTTCTTTGACAAACATGAGCCATTTTTCAATATCATCCAAAACGTGAGGGTTGCTGAGTGAAACTGTGATATCTGGCATAGTGGATTAATAAACAAAAGGCAGAGAATTGGGTTTAATGTGCCCAAATTACTGGGTGATAACTTAAACCATACTGGCTGCTTCCATCGTATCCATGAAAATGGGTGCATTTGCTCATATTTTAAGTAAAAAATTTTAGAAGTAAAGAAGAAATGAGCAGTGGTTTGTAAGCAATTACTAGCTTTTTTATCACATAGAAGTTATGACATGTTAAATTAACAGGGCTTAATAGATTTCAGGTTCTTTTTTTTTTTCCCCTCTAAAAGGCACAGTGTTACAGATTTACAGAATTTCATCAGGATACTTTTTGCACTAAAAGCAAAATCAAGTCACGGAATTACCAAGGAAGATACAGAATGACATTTAAAATTTTAGGCCTGCTTACAGATTTTACGCTTGATGTTTTTCCATTTCTGTATTAGTTACTGATTATTCAGAGATGACTGCTATAGTGAAGTAGGAGGGGTTAGTAAAGATTCAGAAGCTTATCCTGTTTAAACTGGTGGTGAGTAAATTAAATCTTAACTCAGAGTGAAAAATCTGATTTGTTGACCCAATAAAGTGGGACCAAGAGACAAACTGTCCCAAGTGCCACTTTAGTTCAGACTGAAGGCTAATTTGCTTGACAGAATACTAGGCTTCATGTCTCCAGCTACACAATGTTTCTAACCTTAAGTCTGACTCTTTGAGAGGTTTTTATTGAAGGAAGGAAAATGTAGCTTTAAGGGTTGCTTTTTTTCACGTGTTTGCGAGCATGTCGTGGTATTCACCCAGGACACGTACAGTTAAGCAGGGTAGTGGCTTTTTGATGTTGAAACATAGTTTATTCTGCTGTGTATCTAAGAAAAAAAATATTACTGTAATCCTGTTACAATACCTAGGTGAGCTTTGTTAAGGCTCATGAAAGGTATCTAATTTTGAGTGTGGATCCTGGGTGAATAGTAAGACTTGGTTATAACAGTTTCTATTCAGTCCCTTGTCACTGATATATTTTGTCAGTGGGAATGAGAGAAATATGATATTGGTCTCTTAAAATCTTATCTTAGTGCCTTTCTTTCTTACATAATAAGAGAAGATGCTCTGATGGCTGCTGTGTGTTATGTCAGTGGAGCACTGGATTTAGTTCTGCTGACGTACCTTGAGGAAGGTAAATGGCATAATTTCCTAAATACTGTCTTTAACATAGAAGGCTGGATAGATATACTGCTATATGTTTTTATCTAGCTTTGGGCTCTTTTGTGTGTTTGTTTTTAAGACCATGCCATCTGGGATGTACAAGGAAATGCCCTTCATTAATAGATCTGTAAGGAGAATTGGGGAAGTTTTGCTGAAAATATTGAGAGTACTACTTATTAAAGAGACATGCTGGCCAATGGGATGAGAAGTTCCTTCCCTCAAGTGATAAGCAATTTGCGTAATCTCGTTGCTTAGGTTGTCCAGGATATGTTTTTGCCAACTCAGGAAGCAGAAGAAGGAAAGTTTCAACAATTTGTAAACATTACCACCCTCAAGAATCTCTGTGGACGCAAGGATGAGATAAGACAGGCTGTAGGGCTGGCTACGTTGTTTATTTACTCTACTGTCCTCTGGTCCCAAGTGTGCTGAAAAACACTGAGTCAGTGTTGAGCCGGGTTCAGAAAAGTGAAGGCTTCACTCAGCATCGGGCAAAGGGGGCCTCTGCAGACAATTATCTGTCATTAAAGAACATTAAAAGAATTGAGACGCAAGGTCAGATTTTCTTTGATGGGATGTGCAAGGATAGCGATGTTCAAAAGAAGGTCATTCCTGCCCTTTCGAGCAGGGGTGGTATCTGCTGGGTTTCTGATGGATTTTTATCAGCGTTGATGTGAGGAAATGGCTTTCCCAGCTGATAACATCTTTGACCGAGTTTCTTGAACCCTTGACCTTTATCAGTCAAGGTATATATTGAATCCCCTTGTTAAAAATAAATCCCAAAACAAGTTGCATGGCAAAGAAAACTTTCAAAGGAAGGTGTTTTATAGTATTATTTTACCCAGAATGCTGCTTTATTTGTTACAATTCGGGATTTTTATTGAGATGATAAGAATAGCAAGTTATTAAGAGATGCCTCTATAAAAGCTACGTATCAAGCGCTGCACTCGTGTTCCAGGTAACCTCACAGCCCTCAGCACTCTTAGAAAACAAGTAAATCAGTTAAATTGCTGTGCATTCTTCTTGTATGTTTGTTCGTAGTACAAGTTCACCCTCCAGGTAGCTGCAACTGTGCTCCCAGGGCTCGGTAAAGAAGCGTTTATGATGTCAGTGTCAAACTATGAATTTGCCTTGAACTGTGTACATCACCACGTAAATGAGAGGTGTTAACAGAGGGCTGGGGCAATATAATTGTGCTCTCAGTGAAAATGAAATTATGTTCAATTTCCAGAATTAGTAAGTTGCTGTAGATGGGGGGGACATTAGGTGGTGGAATGCAGTGCCAAGGTTGCAATTTGGCCCGGCTGTCAGAATCCACACAGAAGCATTATGCAGTAGTAAATATTTGGGGAAGGGGTCGCCCGTTTTCCCCGACTGATAATACTCTAATCACATCTTTTCATCAGACTTTTACTGAAAATTCTGCAGGAACTCCCAGTCCTCCAGGCTTTATGCTTTGGGAATCACTTATTTAGGGGATCTTGATGTTTGCTGCCTGTAAATAACTATACTTTTTGCCTTGAGAGGAATAGCATCAGTAAACTTGGGGCTTTTCTCCAGTTCTAGAGAGAAGTAGGCTTCTAAACTATCACCAGTGTATTTCCCTATACCATTGTGATTAGTAAAATCATTCAGGGGTTTTGAAAGGGAAGTCTTGGTACTCTGTGACCTGGCTGTATGACTACAGTCTGATCATCCTGTGATACAAGGATAGGCTTTAGTTACAGTGCTGTGTCAAGTCTTGCATGTGTTATAAAAGTTAACGCCTGAATAGGTATATTTATTCTGAATGACAAGGAGGGTTAATTTACATCAATTAAAGAATGTACATCTCTTCATCTCATGTGAGTGTGTTCTCATATGCTGAAGTCCTTTTTCAAATCCTGCTTTAAACTATGCAGTGGTTGGAAGTGAGGCTGTAAGATCAGGATTATTGGAGTTGGCAGATATTGGAGCTTGTGGAAAAGATGTTGTAGGTCAGTGCAAGGGAAACGCATGTCAGGGAATCCTTATCTGAAAATACTCCCTGGCTTTTTGTTTGCTTTGTAATGTCAAAGCAGGGTCAAGAATGTAATCTGTATAGACAGAGTTTTAAGCATTTTGGTTTTTTACAAGAAAATGTGCTTTTTGATGTGTAAGTCCCATATGACAGGGTAATGCCTGCTGGTAGGCCAATTGATAGAACTGGTGTAGTAAAATTATTTTTTGTCTCCATGAACCTTGTCATGCTTGTCTCTTGGAACCGCCATGGTGGTAGCAATGTCACTGCTTCCTTTACATAGATTAAGAAGTGTATAATCTGCATATTATGCTTTCTTGTGGGGAAAAAACCTCACCGGCCTTCAAAAGCTGAAGACAATAAACAACCATTTATGTCACAATATCCCTGGAGGAATTCTAGTGGTTGTACATTTGGGCAGGGCAGAATGTAACGTGTGTGTGTGGTGTTGGGAAGGAGGCTATATGCCATGTCTTTTTGTCATGTTGTTCCTAACTCTTTTTCATAAAAGATGATATGCAGGGGGCAGCAATTACAGCTTTTGTGATATTTTGAGCTTTGTTTTTCAACTCAGTTCCCCAATTGCTCAGGTTAGAGACTGGTTTTTGCCTCCGTTTCTGTGGAAAATGTAGGTTTGTGCCAGCATTCTGTCCATTCAGTCATCCTTCCCAGAAATGTTTAGATCCTTTGATGCTTTTGCAGAACATGTGGCTGAAGGTTACAATAGCGAAGATGATTAAGTGAAAATCAGTGGCTGGTTAAAGTGATGTTGTGGTTTAGGCCCCGTTGGCAACAAAGCACCATGTGGCTGCTTGATCACTGCTCGCCCCATGGGATGGGGAGGAGAAGATAGAAGGAAAGGGTTGTGGGTTGAGACAAGGACAGGGAGAGGTCACTCACCAACTATGGTCATGGGCAAAACAGACTCGACTTGGGGAAATAAGTTTAATTTATTACCAAACAAATTATATGGATAATGAGAGACAAAACCAGATCTTAAAAACACCCCACCCCCTTCTTCCTGGCCAGTGGCACAGGGGGACGGGGAGCGGGGGTTGGGTTCAGTCCATCACACGCTGTCTCTGCCTCCCCTTCCTCTTCAGAGGAGGATACTCACATTCTGCCCCTGCTCCAGCGTGTCCCTTCAGTGGGGTCCTGTTCTTCGGGAGCAGCCTCCTCCAGTGTGGGCTTCCCACGGGGTCAAGGCCTCTTTGGGCACAGCCGCCTGCTCTGGCGTGGGGCCCTCCCCAGCTGCAGGGGGGTCTCTGCTCCCCCGTGACCCCCCATGGCTGCAGGGCCCAGCCGGCCCCCCCCCCACCGCC